>NC_064815.1:33859937-33863962 GCF_023721935.1 Panthera uncia | reverse complement strand
GCAGCCGCCGCCGCCGCCGCCGCCGCCGCCGCCGCCGCCGCCGCCGCCGCCGGGAGAGGAGGAGGACGAGGAGGAGGCGCCGGCAGGCCCGGCTCGCCGGAGTTGTGCGGGCTCCGCAGGGCGCGCGTGTGGAGCCGGCCGGCAGCGGGGAGGGGGGTTATAGCGCCGCCGCCGCCGCGCCCCTCCCCCGCCCCCTCCCCCTCGCCTCCCCCGGATTCCGGGCCCCGGACCCGCACCTCGGAAGCGCGCGGGGGCCGCACGGGCCGGGCAGGGCCCGGCCGCCGCCGCCGCCGCAGTGAGCACACGCCGGCGCTCACGCAGGCAGTAAAATCCATCAAAGCCCCGCGCCCGGCTCCGAGCACAGCCGCCGGGCTCCGCTCGCCCGGCGGGGCTCCCCGCGCGCCCCTCCCCGGAGCTTGCCCACCCTCCAGTGCCAGCTGCAATCCTGCGGCACCGGACGGGGAGGGGAGGAGGCCGCCGCGGAAGAGCCGCCGTCGTCGGCTCTCCTCCCTCGGCCCCAGCGGCGGCGGAGGGCAGCGCCCAGAGCTGCTACGCCGAAAAGGGCAAAAGCGAGCCGGCCCCCGCCTCCGGCCCCCCGCCCCGGCGCTCGGGCCTCTTTCCACCGCTAGGATCCAGGGCCCCTGCCTCCCCGTCTCCATAAAAGGAGGGGGAGTGAGTCTCTGGTGAGAGGTGGGGCGGGCTTAGGGGCGCGTCTGGGGCACTCACCTGGCGGCTGCCACGCGCCCCCGCCCAGAATCCGATGCCTGGGGCGCCTGAATGAGGAACCTCCACCCGCATTCCGAGACGGGAGAGCGCCCAGGTCGGAGGAGGGGGCTGCAGCGTGCCTGGTCCCCACCCTGGGACCCCGCGTCCCCACTCCCTCGTGGAAGGCTGGGCTGCGGCCTGAGCCGGGAACTCGAGGGGGCGGAAGGGAAGGAGGAGAAAGGATCCGCTCGGGGAGGAACCCCCGGAGTCTGAGCCTCCCACGCCGGGATCCGCTGGGCGTACAGAGCGCCACCTCCGGCCGAGGCGCGGCACAGAGCGCGATGCCGGGGACCGGCGCGCGGGAGGCCCAGGCCTGAGCGGGCTGCACCGTTCCCCTGCCGCGGAAGGGCAGGTGCGCCCCAGCTGGGCAGGTTCCGCCCGCCTACACCAGGTGGGATCGGCCCCCCCGGCTGGTCTCTCGAGGGGGCAGCCGAGCCTGGAACCCGGCCTAGGAGGGAAGGCGGGCCTCGCCACCCCAACGCTAGACGGCGAGGCCCCCTGAGGGTTAGGGGACTCCCCGATGGGTGGGTGGGTGGGTGGGCGGCCGCCTGGAATTCCGCCCGCCCCAGGCCTCCGCCCCCATCTGCCCCATCCTGTGGATTAGGCCCGCGCCCCGCCTCGGCCGCCCTCCCGCCAGACAAAGGCAGTAAAGGCGAAGCCTGCGGGCGGTCTTTCATCGGACGGCGGGCTCCGGCATTTCAAAGGCCAAGTCGGGAAGGCGCTTCGGGGGGCGCTCGCCTTCCCCCCAAATACCTCGGGGTGAGGGTGAGGAGGGTGGAGGCTGGGCCTCTCCTGCCCTTCCCCGAGGGCCCGGGTCTACCAGCGCCCTTCCACGTGCCTTCACACACCTGCAGCCTCCCCGATGCCCCTGCCTTCCCCTGGCGGCAGCCCCTCGCGGGGACCCCGCCACCAACCCCGCTCTCCAGGTGGTCAGGACGGAGAAAGCCCGAGGTAGAACCAGGGAAAACTTGGAAACGTTTAGAAGCACATGAGGGCCAGTCCTCGTCCGTCCAGCTGGAACCTTCGATGGCTCCGAGAGGGGCACCACTGGCAGGCTTGGGGAGGGCAGCCGAACAGGCACCCCCAAGGACTCAGGCTGGACCGGGTCTGAGCCATCGCCTACGCGCCTCCCGAATTGACTGCATCACGTCCGCTCGAGCCCGGGATTCCTCTCCGGCAGAGGGGCCCGAGGACAGTCCCTCGGGGCTAAAGGGCTGGGTCCGGTCGTGGGCGCGGGAATGGAGGAGGAACTCCGCCGCCCGTGCGGGGGCTGAGGTGGGTGCCTCCCTCCGCGCCCCTCCCTGGCGGCACTTCAGGGGTGCCCAGCTGGAGTTTGCGGCCAGCACGGCGGCCAAGGGGGCGCTTTGGATAGGAGTTGCAGGCCAGCCCCAGGGCGGAAAGCAAGGGCGAGGCCGGGGTGCATCCCGCCCCCGGACTGGAGAGCTTTTGGGGGCGCGGCGCAGGCGTCCCTATAATCGCCGGCGGCTATTAAAAATAAAAACCTCAGCGAGTCGTCATAGCGACCAGACAACAGCCGCTGCGGGAGGGCGGCAAAAACCGTGCCACCGGCGCCTCTGGGGGAGATTCGGGGGCACGCCGCGCGTTCCAGCCGGGGCGGGGCTACGACCCCAGCCCCCACGGGCCCCGCCCTCCCCCACCCCCGAAAAAACTGGCAGAAATAGAGCCAGGGGCCCGGCTTCCAAGAATGCGACGTAGAGATACAACTGACTTGACCAAGAGGTCAGCAACTTGGGTGAGAACCCACGCGACGCGCTCCCTCCTCCCCGGCCCGTGCCGCGCGGCGCCCCGCCCACTCAGGTCCCAAGCGTCTCCCTTTCGGCCCGCGGAGAGGGGGGCACTGGGTGAGCAGGTGGGCTTCGGGGGCTCACCCCGGACGGGGAGCCGAAAGTCCGGAGGCCAGGCGCGTGGGGGGGGGGGGGGGGGGGGGGCCCCCCCCGGGGGGGGGGGCGCACACCCCGGGGGGCGGGGGGGGGGGGGGGGGGGGGGGCTGCTGCACCTGCCCGGTGCGCCGGGTCCGCGCTCCTTGCGGATCAGGCGTGGTCACGTGCTTCTTTCTGCCCCGGATCGAGTTTCCCCTCCAGCCGCTATTAGGCGGTTCACACGGTTCATTGCAAATATTTGATAATGAGGCTAAATATACGTCGGAATCGGAGGAGGCGTGGGCGGCCGTGCGGAGAGCGTGGGCGCGGCGTTCCCGGCTGGGCGGGCATCCCCACCCAGGCCCTGCTGAGGCGCGGGACCCCGGACCGGCACCAGGCTGCGTGCTGCAGGGAGACCCGCCCCGCGGCCGCCCCCGGGCCATTGCGGGCCCCAGGCTCGGGCACTGTCCCCAGAGGCCACCTAGAGGGCCCCTGGCGGAAGGAGGGGGCGCCGCAGGGATCTCCAGGGTGGGGAGGTGCTGGCGGGAGGTGAAGGTGCACCTGGCCGCTGGGATGTCCGGTCGCCCCCGGAGCGGGTGCTTCCGGGCTATCTCGGGCGTCTCCGGCGCGCCCCGACGTGCCTGCAGGCCCATAATTAGAGTGAGTCAGGTGCTCTAAATAGGCGGAGAGAGGGGGTGCCGTGCAGCTGGGGTGACTGGTTGGGCGACAGCCACTGGTGCCTCACCATACTGCCCATGATCCCGCAGCAGGGAGGAGTGGGAAGGACCTTGGCCGTTTCTCGGAGCAAAGTAGGGGCCAGAGGGGCACCCGCTTCATTAGGCACCCGGTGAGCTGTGCAGCCTGCGTGTCTCCCTAACCCCACCGCACCTCACTCCCTCTCCGCCCGCCGCCAGTGCCTGCCTGGGGCCTGGCACCAGCTGACACGCCACTACTGCTAGGATTGCTGTTACTTCCCGGTGGGAGTCACGACGAACATCCACTGAGCACCTGGGTCCCTGTGTGACTTCATTTCCCTCACACGGACACAGACGAGAGCAGGTCTGTCCCACCTCTCCCCATTTTACAGATGGGAGCACTGAGGCCCGGAAGCCAGACCCTTGGCCCGCAGGGCCGGAGCTGAGGCGTGGCTCCGCCCCAGGCAGGGGGCTCTGATGCCATGGGCTCGTCGGCGCAAGCCGAGCTGCTCAGGTGGCATTTGTCTGTCCCACGGGTCACAGACAGGACGGTGACACATGCTGCGGCCGCCAGCAGTATATATAGGCAGTAAGACTGGAGTCCGTGTCCACTTGGCCCCCGCGCACGGGGGCAAGGAGGGGCTGGCTGCCCGTCGCCCCCCCCCCCCCCCCCCCCCCCCCCCCC
>NC_064815.1:33850862-33859837 GCF_023721935.1 Panthera uncia | reverse complement strand
CCCCCCCCCCCCCCCCCCCCCCCCCCGTGCTGGGCCTCGGTGATGTGTCTGTCCTCACGCTGCCGTGTCTCCGCTCTCTCGTGCGGGAAAGGGGGCCGGGAAGCCTTCCCAGGGCCGGGAGTGAGCCTCCGCCCCCGCCCCACCAGGGAGAAGCAGTCTGCGCGCGCGCGCACACGCACGCACAAGCACGCGCAGCACGCGCACCTGCCCGGCGGCCTTGCCCCAGCTCAGGCTGGCGCGGGGGGCCCGCAGAGCGGCCGAGCCCAGGCCTCTGCCAGGAGCCAGACCAGATTTCAGAACAATTTGTAATGACGAGACACGTCTCGCTTTATCTCTGGGCAAGGCTCTCTCGGCTCAGGGCAGCTGATCCAAAGGCCGAGCGGGCACCGGCACGGGTCCTTGAAGATCAAGAGGGCCCGTGCAGGCGTTAATGAGGTTATTACCTCGGCCGCCCCAGGCCTTTCCACGCAGCCTCCCCAGAAAGGGTGATAAACCTGTCGGCAGGCCGGCAGGGCATTCCCAGTGTTGTTTTTTACTCCCTATTAAATGCTTTTATTTCCCTTTTTAAATTCACAAGCAGAAACAGAGTTTGAAACAGCTGCGAGCCCGCAGTCATCTTGCGAGTATTCTGTGCGTGAAGACCCACGGCAAGGGACACTCGGCAGCTTGCAGGCTAGACTGTGTGGTACGGGAGCCACCAGCCACCTGTGGCCGCCGGTGTGTGAACCGTGGCTGCTTCGCCCGGCGATACGCCAGACACGCAGGGCCTCCGTGGCCGAGAGGGCTTCGTGAGCAGGCAAAGGGTGTGACATTTCTCATTGCCAACGTTTCTATTAGTTCCATGTTGAGAGATAGCGTTTTCGATGTATCGCTTAAATAAATTATATTACTGAAATTAGTTTCACCTGTTTTTCCTTGGTTTGACGCGGCCACTATAGAACATTTGAAATGTCCTAAAACGATACGTCCATTGGGCAAAGCTCGTCTAGACACATGCAGTTCAAACCTGCAGTGCAGAGCCAGCCAGGTGAGTGCTGGCGGGCCGCCTCCAGCCTTGAAGCCAGCAGAGGTCTGGACCCTCAGACACCCCAAGACCAGCGGAGCCAGGGGACGGGGACACCCCCGCTGGCCTCACCAGCTGTGTGATCTTGAGCAAAGTGTTGGGCATCTTGGAGCCTCGGTTTTCTCCTCTGGATAATGGCCAGCATAGAGGGTTGCTTTAAGGAATACTCATTCACACGTTCAACAAATACGTACTCCACTCTGTGGAGCACTAGGGGCGCAAAGCTAAAACAAAGCTCTCCTGGAACTCGGGGTCTCCGGATAAGCAAGTGACAAATAAGCATGTACTGTTTCAGGTAATGTGTTTCGGGAGTGGTCAGTAAGGTCTGTTGGAGAGGAAGCCAACCGGCCATCTAGAAAGTCTAGATCCAGTATTATAGGCAGAAACAACAATAGCACGTGCAAAGGCCCTGGGGCAGGAACTGGCTTGGCTTGTTCAAGGAACAACAAGGGGCATGGGATGGTGGGAGAAGGTGAGCTGGGGAGGCAGGCAGTGGGGCAGGTCACACAGGCCTTGAGACCAAAGTAAGGCATCTGGACTTTACTCTAGGGGCATGGAAGGCATTAGAGAGTGTGGGCAGGGAACACAAAATGTGGCAGCCTAGATGGGAAGTTTAGCTGCCAGCCTCCCCGGCCAAAGCAGCAACCCCCTGGTCCCCTCGCTTGCCTCCTGGGGTCTTCAGGACTTGTGGCCAAGTTCCTGTGTTCTGGGTGTGAATTCCAAGGAGATGGGGCTGGCCACCGGGTCTGAACCCAGAGCCATCCCCCACCTCTTTCCCCAGGCACTGCCCACGGGCCCTGTCCCTCTCTGGTCTGTGACCGTGGACGGGGCGGGAAAGGCCTGCAGCAGCCCTTGGCCATCAGACAGACAGGACTCACCCCTGCCGGGCAGAGGTCAGAGCTAGCGGCTGGACCCCAGGACGGCTGGGGATATAGTGCAGGGATGGCCTGCCAGGCCTCCCTGAGAGAGGACAGTGAGGTCACACCCTCCAGAGACGTGGGCCCACCAGACGGAAAAGCCTCCCGATGTCAGAGAGGCCTGCACCTCCCTGGATGGGAGCACAAATCCGACCAGAGCTGTGGGGTCAACTCGGGGGGCCTCCCTCAGCAGGGGGAGAAGGGTGCTCAAGTGGCCCGTAGAAGCCGGGCCAAGGGGCCAAAGGTGCATGCAGGAAGCACAGACACTTCTAGAAGGAAGAGGCAAATGGGTCACAGAGCTACCATAATCAGAACAGGGAGGCTCTCGTGTGACAAACGGACCGGAACCACGGAGCCCAGAAAAGACTCCGTCCCAGAGGAAAAGCCGTGCGAGGTACCGGCCTGTTTATTCCATAGGACAGTCTGGAAGAGTGACCTGGTGAAACCACACTTTACCCCCAGCGCTAAATGCACTTCAGGGGGATCCGGCAACGGTTCGATGAATGTTCTGGAACACGCGTGGGGCGGGTGCGTCTCTGCACGGGGGAAGCTCGCACCGCTGCCTGCCGCGCTCCTGCCAACGTGCGTGCTCTTGGCCAGCCTCGCAGGAGCAAGCAGCCCCCTCCGGGCGGAGAGCGCTCCACAGGCACCTGCTGGTCGTGGTCGCGAGAAGCCCCCCGAGGCAGGTTGCTCTGGGGACAGCAGATGAGAGCGTCTGGACGGCTCCACCAAAACCCGGGCAGCCAGGGACGCCACCAGGACCAGGGAGAAAGGGACGGTCGTGGTGATGCCGCGCGCCTTGGGACCTGGGGTGAAAGGTCACGATGCCCGCGGCTTGCTTCCAGCGGCCGGGTCCGGGTGTGAAGGTGACCGGTGGGTCGACAGCGGCCAGCGACACGCAGGTGACTGCGGCTTCGCAGAGCAAGCGGAGTGGGGGACGCGGGAGGCGGGCGAGCCGAGGTTCACTGTCGGTTCTCACGCCTGTTCTGGAAGGCCGACAGCGCTCAAACACAAGGCTGTGGGGGAACGCTGATCGCTGTCTCCCAGTTTTCCCACGGTTTGCCGAAGTTCTAGAAGACAGGGAGCTTTCTCCGGAAGACAGCACGGACCACAGATCACTGTGGGCAGCAGGGTCGCCGCTCACAGTGTTTAGGTTCAACAAAGCCCAGCATAGAAATTTGAAACAGAGTAAAAACTTGAAAACCCGAACACAACCGCTGTCTGTTATGATCGCGTTCCCGGCCTCCCCGCGTATTGATCCGCGTAGGAAAAGCGTATGGTGGTCACAGCCGTCTACCTGCCGGGTCTCCCTCGCGGGTCCCTCCTCGGGAAAGCACGGGCTGACACACACAGGGCAAGCAAGTCCTGGGGGCGCCTGGCCACAAGGCCGGTGGACGGGCCCACGGGCAGCGCGAGCGGAGGGCGCCGGCAGGAGTGGGGGAGGGGCCACAGCGACGCTGACAGCAACTTGGCACCTCGAGCCCTGGCCGCGACCCAACCCTGCAGCCCCGCGTCTGGGCACCTGGCCTAAGGAAATGGCCCGACCACAGAGCGGCCGCGCGCGCGGGGGGGGGGGGGGGGGGGGGGGGGGGGGGGGCGACCGGTCCCACAAACACTGGAAACAACCTAAAATCCCAGGTGTGAGAGGCCTTGTTTTCCTGACCCTCTGGTTGGAAACTGTCCATCCCCGGGACGGCGGCGAAGACAGCTCCCCGAAGTGGAAACCACGGAGACGGGACGCTGTCCACGGCGGGGTCAGAGCATCCGCCGCTGGTCTGGCTTCCTTCCGCCCAGCGTCCAGGTGGCGTGGGGTGCGGGTGTCACCGGTGTGAGAGGTACAGTCCCGTCTGTTTCGGAAGAGACACCCAGGCTCTGAAGAGGGCAGCGCTCCCCCCCGCCCCGCCTCCCCCTCCGTCCACAGTGCAGGGATGATGGCCCTTTTAGAGCGGGGACACTGACCGGCGGGGGGTGGGGACACGATGCCCCGAAGGGCCAGGCTGCATGCGGCCCTCCTTGGGTGGTCCTCAGCCCTCCAGGCGTCCCCCACCCCACCCTGCACCAGGCCGGGCTGGGAGGGGCGGCTCTGTCCCGGCCCGCTTGGCCCCCGACCCCTGCCGGCTGGTGCCCCCCCGGGAGGGGGTGCCAGAGCTCAGGGCTCACACCTGTGCTCTGAGTGACCCCGGCAGTGTCCTTCCTCCCTGGGGACAAGGGCTGTGGGCCCAGCAGAGGGAGAGCTTGACACCCCTCCCCGTCCGTGACTGCCGGGGAAGCTATTTTCATCTGTGGCTGTTTTTCTCTACAGGAGAGAGCAAAGTACGGAGGATAATCTTATCCTTGTCCTGCGGTGACCCTCGGGAGACCTGGGGTGGGGGGAGGCCTGGCGACCTCTGCGGCCCAGGCTCCCCTCTGGGGGGACAAGGGGAGCGGCGTGTGGGTCCCCCGGCGTCCTGAGCTCCTACTATGCGCCTGCCGGCGGGACGTCAGAAGGACAGGAGAGAGACCAGGCCCGAGGCCCGGGGGAGACAGCCCGGGTCTGAGGATGGCTTCACCACCAGCTGGCTGTGCAGCCTGCCACAAGAGCCTTCACCTCTCTGAGCGCCTGTGGTCTCAGGTGACGGGGGTGATGCCTGGGAAGCAGTGAGCACAGAGCCGGCGAGCGTCTCACTGCCGGGGTGCGGAGAAGGCCACGTGCGGTGACGCGGGCACAGACCTTGTGCCCGGCGCTCAGCTCGGGGCGTTTCCGCCTGCAGCTCAGAGCTCCCCGCCACCCCCCCAGCCACAGGAGCCCCGGGTGGGGGAGCACAGGCAGCGTGGCCCCACACGTGTGGGCGAGGGGTCCCTCCGCACCCCACGTCACCAGCTCCGGTCTCCCCGGGACGGCGCCGCGCTCCGCCCTTCGAGCCTTCACGTGCAGCTAAGATCACAGCGTGTGCCCTGTGAACGCAAAACAGAGCCACCCGGCCCCTACGACCCAAACTCTGGTCTACACTAGGGTTATTTCTGGATCCCCTGCTGCGTGCTCTGTCCCTGGGGACACCGTCCTTCTGGCCGCTCAGACCACAGCCTGCGAGCCAACCCTGAAGCCGTCTGCCTGTACGTCCGTGTGTCAGGAAATATTGTTGACTCGGCCCTCAGAATGTCTCTGAAACCTGACCAGTGCCTCCCTGAGGTCACCTCCTGGCCCCGGCCCCCGCCGTCCCCCGGGAAAACGGTCCCAGGGCCCCACCCCCCCCCCCCCCCAGCCAGTGCATCTCCACTCTGCTGCTAGAGTGACCCCCTCAGACGCGTCAGCCTGCCCTCGGCCCCAGCCTTGTCCCGGGGGCTCCAGGGGAAATTAAGTGTGCATTGGGCTCTGGCGGGAATGAAGTGCATGGCCCCTACTGCCCGTGCCCACTGCTGCCGCCAAACCCGCCTCGCTGAGCCTTGGGCCCTCCCCTGAGTTACAGAGCCTTGTCCCGACAGATAACAGGTTATAAATAATCCTCTCCTCGCCGTGCAGGCTCCCACTGGCGAAGCTGGTGTGTGGGCAGGAAGCAGCCACCCGGGATCTGCCCGGGCCAGGGGCCCACGGCCCCCCACCCCCCACGAGGTCCCGCCATTGGGACCACCCAGCTGTCACCTTTCCAAGTGGCTGGTGCGGCCGGGCCGAGAGGCCCCCAAGTGTCCCTGAGGGTCTCTCGAGGACTATTGAGGACTGTGGGGTCTGGGGTGAGGGCAGCTCAGCACCTGGAAAACCCAGGTCCAAGTCCATGCTCTTTCTAGCATGTTCTGTGGGTAAGTCATGGAGCCACTCTGGGCCTCGGCTTCTCAGGAGTCATAACAAGTCCCAAACCAGGAGGTTAGAACCACAAGGACCACGCACCCCACTGTCTCCGTGGGCCGGGCACCCGGGGCTGAGCCAGCTGGACGGCTCTGGGCACTTCGGTCCTTGCTCAGGCCGCATGTGTCCTCACGACCCAGCGCCAGGCTTCCCCCCACGGGGGGACCCTCCAGAGAAAGCATCCTCAGCACCCCGTCCTCCACAGTACCCTCCGGGTGACCCACGTGGGTGGGGGGACCCCAGGGCGCCCTGGACTTAAGGGTGGTTTCCAGGGCTAGGCAAGCTCCCACCACAGGCGCGTGGGGGACTCTTGGACCACGCACCCCTTGCCTCCCAGGAGAAGTTCAGGGGCCTCTCAACCAACTCAGCCTCCAGAGAACGGCCCCTGGGTCTTCCAGACTCAGCGGGAAGCAGTGAACAGGGCCCAGCCAGGCGGGCGGCTTGGGGCCTTGTTTAGCAAAGGGGGTGCATCCCTTCTGCTGGTGGCTGTGCCTGGGGGCATGGCTTAGCACTTTCCTGAAGGGTCCCCCAAAACATCCACCCACTCAGCTCCCAGGATCCCCCCGGCCCCCCTGGACGCTGCCCGTGTCTGACAGGAGGCTGAATAAAGCCACGCTCCCCAAGGGCACCCCTGGGTCCAGGAGCAGAGGAGGAATCCCAGAAGGCTTCCAGGAGGAGGCACCTGAGCAGAGCCTAGGACAGCAGCCAGCAGCCAGCAGCAGAGCTGCCCAGGCCAGGGATTCTCCTTCCAGCCGGGGCCCCACCCATCTTATCTCCTCTCCAGGGAGCGATCCCAGGGACCTTCCCGGGAGGGCAGCTGGGCCGCTCCCCTCCCCAGCCCGGCTGCAGGGCTGAGTCAACCGTCTGGAATGCACTTCCAATTCCTCCACCACCCCTCCCCCTCCTCTCTGTCCCCATCCTCCTCCTGCCCGTCCTGAGCCTCCAGTGCCAACCCATCCCTTCCTGACCCAGCCGCACCATTCCGGCCACCAGGCCTCGAGGATGAAGGATGGGCCAGGGACTCCCCAGGGCTCCCTGTCACCCTGGAGGCCAGGGCAGGAAGGAGGAGGTGCCTTCCCAGCCGGGGGGTGGGGGGAGGGGTGGGGGGGGTGTCTCCTCAGGGACCTGCCCCAGACCCTCTGGCCCAAGGGGGACGTGCCAGCTCTCGGCATCCCGCTCAGCCAGACCCCAGTAGAGATCTGTCCGAACCCACAACGTCCCCACCCTGTCTCCTCTGCACCCCAAGCGTTCGTTCTCTCTTCACGGGGCTCCGGCTTCTGGAAGCGGCTGAACAAGGGCCTCGTGCTTTCCTGGTGGCCTCCCTGGAGGAGGGGGCACCTGGAGGACGAGAAGCTCAGCGTGTCTCTCTGTGCCACCAGTGGCGGGGACTCGAAGGGACAGCATCCTGTGGGTCCTTACACCCTCTCGGCTCAGCAGCCCCTCTGAGCCTGTAGCTCGGGCCCGGCTTCTGTGGGCTCCCGTGTCTTGCTGTGGCCCCACAGGGGTTGAGAGCAGGACAGAGTCCAGACGAGGCCTTGCAGCCCTGCCCGGCCTGTGTGCTTCCCAAGGCAACCCCTCTCCTCTCCCAGCTCCCTTTCCTCCCCTTCCTCAGCTCACCTGCTGACCCCGGGAGGTGTCCTGAAGGTGGTCAGAGCCCTGCAAGGTTAATCTCGTGGAAGGGTGGCCGGGTGGGGTCAGCCCCCAGGCCCCGGCGGCGCCCTCCTCGCACGTGCTCAGACACCTGAGGGGCTGGTGGGTGCCTGCACCCCTGCGTCTGTGTTTGCGAGCTGGGCTCCTCCCAGCTGGAGGCGGGCACCCGTTTGAGCCCAAGCAGCCATGCCTGAGGGGCTCCAAATGTACCTGGGTGCCTGGCCGAACCTCCAGGCGAGGCGTCCACCTTGGTGGCCTGTTGGGGGCTGGCGCTCTGCTCGGTTCTGCACCTGTCCCAGGAGCAGGAGCGGGGTGCTGGGCTTACAGCAGGGCTGACCTGGAGGAGGAGGCTGGGCGGGGGCTCTGTTCCCAACAGTGACTCTGCCCTCAGGCTACATCTGCCTGGAGCCCCCAGCAGGACCTCCCAGACACCCTCTACTACCATTCCCCTGTGCGTCCTGCCCCGCCCCCTCCTCCCCAGCCCCCAGCCCTGTCAAAGTCCTGCCCCTCCTTCCTAGTGCCCCCCCACCCCGTCAAAGCCCCGCCCCTCCTTCCTAGCCGCCCCCCTCCTCCCCCCTCCCCCAGCCCTATCAAAGCCGTGACCGGTTACGTCTTCTTCACGGAACACAGGAACTCACTGCCCGCCCATGTAGTGTCTCATGGCCCCACCAGGTCGGGGCTCCGGGGAGGACGTAGCCATTTGTCATGGGACCCCGGTCCTGACAATGTCTGTGGGACGTGCCAGGCCCCTTGCTTGGCCCACGTTCTCCCTGGGTCTCAGCCTAGAAGCTGAGGTGCCTGGGCGGGTGGCCCCAGGGAGAGGCCTCTGCTGTGCCCAGGGCCATGCAGGGGCTGCGGAGGCCCAGACGAGGGGGCTGGCCGTGAACCGTGGGGGCACTGCTCTCCGCACCCCACAGCCTCCCCTCACCAGCCCCGGTGTCGGCCCCGCATGGCGGCAAGGTGACCCCAGAGGAGGAAGCCGGCCGGCTCCCCTGGGGTGGCGGCCTGGCTGTGCACAGAGGGTCTGTGATCAGTGACAGGGTAAGGTGGCAGGGGCAGGCTCAGATCCGGGCTCCAGGGTGGGGGAGACCACACCTGAGTGGGAACGGAGGGGCCCCCAGGTGGCTGCCACAGACGTCAGCCCTTCTCCGAGCTCTGTTTCCTCAGTGGGACAGTGGGTCCCGCAGGCTGCTGGGGGGCTCTGAGGACCAGGGCTGCCCGGGTCTGGGCGTGGGAGCACCAGGAGAGGAAGGGCTCTGTGCTGGTCTCAGTCTGCAGGCTCCCTGGGGCCGGTCTGGGGCCGGAGCCTAAAGCAGGGAAGCAGGGGGCCGGGAGGAGGCTGGTGACGCATGAGAGAGGCCTGGACTGGGGGTGGCCTGGAATGTGTGGGGGTGGCGGGGCATAGCAGCGGGGGCAGCCCCGGCTGGGTGAGGCCCCCCTGCCCGTGGGGCCGCACCTCTCGTCCCCTGGGACCAAGGCTCACGGTCCCCAGGGTGTGGCCACAGTCTCAGGCCCGGGGCCCCCC
>NC_064815.1:33849729-33850852 GCF_023721935.1 Panthera uncia | reverse complement strand
CCCCCAGCACGCGCACATGCACGCACGCGAGGGCACACACACACACACACACACACACACACTGACACGTCACCCTTGGAGCACAGCTGGGCACCGTCCTGCCTCCCCGCAGGGACTTGGGTCACTCGGGGCTCCAGGTCATGCCCTCCCTGGGGACAGCCATGTCCGTTGAGGGTGTCCCGGCCTGCCCCCCACGGGCGCCCCCGCAACTCTCCACCTCAGGGCCCTTCTGGGGTTCCCCTATGAGAGGGCGGGGAACCCACACTCACCAAAGTAGTCGGAGGGCCCCAGGCGCCCCACCTCCACGTACTCTTCGTTGGGGGACCGGCGCTGGAGGACGGAGGCCGTGCCCTGCAGACACCAAGGGACAGGTGAGGGTCAGCAGTTGGGGGGGTCACAGGCGAGGGGGCGTGCCCAACCCCCCCCCTCCATCTCCCGTCCGCCTGCTCCCTGGCTAAACCGAAGTCAGGCGTTTCCTCCTTGGAGACAGAAGGGTGTGAGGTCAGAGGCCACCGCAGGCCGGGCAGTGGGGAGAGTCTTTGGGGGCACCCCGGGCTGACCTCGGGCTAGCTCCCAAGGACTTGGCGCTCCAGTGGGATGGGCGTGGTCTAAGGTCATGCCCCCAGGGAGCAGCGGGGGCCCCTCCCGAGCGGGGGGTGGGGGGTCTGCAGAGGCTCAATGATTGACAAGGAGCCCACGGAGCCGCCTCACACGCGGGCAGGGATGTCCTGAGGCCACAGACGGGCTCTGACCCCAGGCCCCCTCGCCTGCCAGGCGCCTCAGGCCAGTCCCCTGTCTGGGGAGCCCCCCGACTCTACACCTGTGAGGATCAGAAGTGAGGCCCGGAGCATCCAGCCGGCGCTCAGCCCTGCTCGGTGGATGTGCATAAACAGCATCACTCCTGCAGCTGAGCCCCGCGCGGCCGGGCTGAACGGCCTCCGGAATAACCGAGCCTCTGGGACAGGCTGCCGGCTCCTTCACTGCTGCCGAGGGGGCTGAGGCCCGGGGTGGACGAGGGCCCCTGTACCCTCTGCTGCCCCGGGGCACCCGGGCCCTCAGCCTGTCAGGCGCAGCCCCGTGCCCTTGCAGCACCGACACACGTGATCCTGATCCAAGGGGGGGG
>NC_064815.1:33841692-33849719 GCF_023721935.1 Panthera uncia | reverse complement strand
CCCCCCGCGAGGCGGGCCCCCCATTCGTTCCGGGCAGCGTCTGGGTGGGGGCTCACCCCGGGGGTCCCAGCCCAGCACAGCCCTGGGGACGGGCAGCCACGGCAGCTGCTGGCCTGTGTCAGTGACAGGCGCGAGTGTGGCCGACACGGATTACGGCCCCAGCACCAGCTGTCGCCGGGCCTCGTAAGAATGACTCACGCGCCTCCAGCCTGGGAACCGGGAGCCACTTTTAAGAACCAACGTCCTCGTCCGAGATCCTTGTAGATGGGCGCATAGTCGTGAGAGGCAGCACGGAGAGATGCCAGACCTCTTTGTCCGCCGGTGACAACGCGCCACAGAACTTGAGGTGCCGCGCCACCCAGGGTCCCGACGTGGGTTCCGACTCTCCACCCCCACTGCGCACACGCTCGTGTTCAGCCCGGCACAACGTCCTCCCGGGGCCCCGCACGCCTGGGGACCCGACGCTGTTTTCCAAGAGGAGAGTCTCCCTTCCGACTCTCCAGGGCGAGAAGACACGACGGCACGGCGTGAGGCCGTTAGCGGGGCAGAGGGCGGGGGGCTTGGGGTCGGCACACAGGAGCAACGCGGACGGGGCCCCCGTGAGGGCGGCACTCACCTCCGTGATGATGAAGAAATCGTCCCCGGGCTCCCCCTGGACCACGATCTTCTCCCCGTCCTCAAACTGCACAGGCTCCAAGGCGTCAGCCACGGTCAGGCGCTCCCACTTCTCCAGCGACTCTAGAGTGGGCGACAAGGGGACCGTCACTGCGGCCTCGCCCCTGCCCTGCACCCGAGCGCTCGCTCCGCAAGTGCCGTGGATCGGCTGCGAGGCACCCGGGGCGCGCGTCTGTGCGCTGGGAGGGCCTGGGCGTCGCAGCACTAAGTCGGGCCCGGGGGGGACCCGGCCAGCGTGCCCGCCGAGCACTGAGGCCACGACGCGGTTTAACGCGAGCCTGCTGGGAACCACCACCGGCTGGGAAGACGCTTCATCACCGCTCAGCTGCGAGGCTCAGCACGGCTCGCCTTCCGTTATTTCGGGTCAACACACTTAATTCCAACTCACGCTTCTCGGCACAGCTTGCGTGTCCCGTGTCCCCTGCCGCCCCTCCCCACACCTCCCCTTCCTGGTCACTGTCCATCCCTAGCCCTCGGGAAGGGAAAAAACACCCAATACGCCCCATACGCTCCTTCTGTAAGAAAATAACGACTGCCTGATTAACTATTTCTTTCTCGGCAGAAGAAACCTCCCCAGCCTAGACTCCTCAGATGCTGCTTAAGTGGGTCAGCGGCTAAAAATACAAAGCAAAGCATTTATTTTAGAACTAGGTTAGGAGCGGGATTTCTCCACTTTAAGACGCCTGCCAGTGCTTCTCGTAGCAAAGGACCGGCTTTCGGGGAGCCGTCAGTGCACGCGCCCCACCGGCCCGCCTGGAAAGGTCTGCAAGGCCAGTGGGACTGCTGGGGAGTCAGGGCCCGGGCGTTCCCACGCAGCCTCGCACATCCACCGCCGGGGACCGAACAGAGCAGCGGCCTCAGGAGCGGCACGAGCGGTGCTCGTCGGGGGTGGGCGCGCGCGGGCCGGCCGGCCGGCCAACGCGGAGGTCTTGCCCGTGGGTTCTGAGCGACAGCCACGAGTCACGCTGCTGGGGAGACATCTGTCCCCGCGTGTCTCTTCAGCAGGTTCCTCGTTACACCTGAAACGTGACGCTCCGAGGCCTGAACGTCGACTCGCGAAGCTGCGTCCCGTCAGAAGACGCCAGGCGGTTTCTGGGCCCCGGTTACTGAACGGTCTCTTCTCTGAGGCAACTCAGGAAAGAAGCCCCGGGAGTGGTTCTTCTGCTGTGCACAGCCCGACCCTCCAGGCAGCACGGGCCCCTTTCCCGAGTGGGACGGTCAACACCGCACCCGCACAGGATGCAAACGGAGGCAGGCGTCCCTCCGCTGTCACAGACGTCCTGCAGCCGGAGCCCGAGAGCCAGCAGGCGTGTGGCCTAAAAGCAGGACACGGGGAGGCCGGGGTGGCTTCTGCACTCACACCCCCCGGGGTTCCGCCACGTTCAGTGCCCGCCAGGGGCCGACTCCTATGTCCGTGTGCACAAACCAGAACCCCCGGGCCCCGGGCGCACCGTGGCCGCCCACGCTCCTTCCTGCCGGGGGCAGGCTGCCGAGACCAAGGCCCCCCCACCTTCCAATGCCGGAGGGCTCTGTGCAGCTGGGTGACTGAGGGCCAAGGGGTCAGTCTTGGGGTCGCTCTGCCCGACGGCCACGGAGAAGTGCTGGCTGGCAACGGGTTCATCGGAGGGAACAAAGCTTCCGTGTGCAGCTGAGCAGAGCACTGAGCGCGCCTGGCACACAGTAAGAGCAGGAGGGATCGGAAGGCGACCGGGGCGCTTGGGCTCCGAGGGAACGGGAGACGGTGAGGGACCAGGGGGCCCCAGGCCCGGGGATTTCTCGTGGGGCTAAAGCACCCCTCCTCCCAGCCTCCGTGAGACCCCGAGGACCCGCGCACGAGGCTGCCGAGTCTCACGTCGCCGAGTGCGACGCTGACCCATCAGCACAGCACCCCTTCGTATGACGCGCCCAGACCAGGCACCTGCAGAGACGGGCACAGGGCCTCCCCCGGGGGTGACAAGAAGGTTCTGGAACCAGGGAGTGGGGGTGGGGGCACAACCCTGAGTGCAGACGCCCCGAAGGTAAAAACTCTGGGACAGTGGATGAACTTTTACCACAAGAGCACGAGGAAAACCAGACCCTTCTCTGTTCGTTTCGCGGGACTTCAGAGGGTGTGGGGTCGTGCCGTGGCATGCGCCCCAACCCCGGGGTCAGACGTCCTGCGGCGCCCTCCCTGGCAGGCCTACTTGATTGTTTTTGGTTAAGTTACTCAGATTCGCTACAAATAAGAAACAGAATGAAGCGAAAAGAATGTGAAAAAGTGCAGAATGCCACCCTATGTCACATCGCCTGGCCGAGTGTGTCTCCAGTCGTAGAGCCAGACGGGAGGGTGGACAGAAGACGGTCACAGCTGCTTTTACAAACATGACCACCAGGCGCTTCCAACGTAAAGTCTTAAAGTTTACTCTGCCTGAATTTAACACCAGGCAAAGAAACCAAGAGTCTCTCTCTGTCTCTTTCGAGGTAAGATACCTTCTTTTCCAAAACATTCCCCTAAAAGAGATCACGAAAAACACTGACTCAGTGGTCAGGTTTCACACACATTGATGCAGATGGAACGCCCACTCTTTAGGTCCAAAGGGGTAGAAAACAGGCCATTTCAATTTTTCTTGATGTTTATTCATTTTTGAGACAGAGAGACAGAGCACAAGCAGGGGAGGGGCAGAGAGAGAGGGAGACACAGAATCCGAAGCAGGCTCCAGGCTCTGAGCTGTCAGCACAGAGCCCGATGCGGGGCTTGAACTCACGGACCGCGAGATCATGACCTGAGCCGAAGTTGGACGCTTAACCGACTGAGCCATGCAGGCGCCCCAAAAACGGGCCATTTCATGTGGCTTGACTTGACACCCTGAACTGCAGGCAGGCTCGGTGTCGAGGGAACAGGTAGCCCCGTCTGGCCTCCCTCCCGTGTTGGTTTTCGCTCCCCGGTGTGGGCTGAGAAGGAGCGGACACACCCATCCCATCCAGGGTCTTCTGAGCCTGCCTCCGGGGCGCTGGCCCTCCTGCTCTGGGCGCCTGGGGCCTGGCGGGGGCTGCCTTGTGCCCTGCCTCGATCGAATGCCTCCATGTGGCTCTGCCCCTCCTCTGCCCACAGCAGCCACACCCCCGGGGGGCTCTCCTGGGCTCGGTGACGTGCCCTCCCCGGGGACCTGCTCCGCGCTCGATCTCGTCCATCCGTCCTCATTTGGAAAAAAAGTTATCAAGACAGTAGCGCACATGACGTAACCCAGCAACATCCGTCCTGCGCAAAATCACGTGGTTTTGTCACCATTGCTTCAGATCCATTTGTTAAGGTTTTAAAATTTTTAGTTCGTTATTATTGAAGCGTGGTTGACCGCAGCGTCACTGATAAAACGCCAGTGTCCTGCACAGGGTGCCTAACCTGACTTCTGCCTCCCTCCCCGCGGCTACGACGTCCCAGGACCCGGCGGCTGGTCTTCCGCTTTTGCCGCAAGATGGCTTTGCAGGCCCTGCTGAGCCGGGACCGTCTGCTGCTTTCTGCCTGCCCACAGCTCTGGTCACTCGCTTGACTGCCCTCCACCCCAGAGGACGCGGCAGGCCTCACGCCGTCTCCACCGCCTGGATGCCAAACACCGCGGTCTCTCTCTGCGCCCTCGCGAGAGACTCCCAAAGGCTGTAGGGCGGGGGCGGGGGGGGGGGGGGGAGGGCACCGCTGTGCCTGCTCCTCCCGCGACCCTGCGGACCTCCGAGGCTTGGCCGGAACGCGTCTCTCCAGCTCTTCCCTCTTCAGGCCGCTGCTCTCTGGGCGGACGTGTGTCCTAGACGAACCCTGTCCTGGATTTGATTTCTGTTTCTGTGGCCGTGCTCTCTTCCTAACTGGGTTCCTTCCGTGTGTGGCTGGCTCTCAGCTTTCCTTGGTACTTCCGGCACCTATCCCAGTCCCAGTCTGTTCGGCCACGGTGGCCTTTCCCCCCACGCATCCACGCTTGGTGCAGGGGGTGCGGGTGGGGCTTCCTCCTGACCTGCCCCCCCAGTCCTCCGCTGGAAGGGCAGGCGGCGGGCACCCCCCACCCTTGTCTCTGCAGCCTGGACAGCGGGCCCCGGGCAGAGGGGAGCCCAGCTGGGAGCCAGGGCTGCTCCGGTGCCGGCTCAGCCCGGCGTCCCTACAGGCTCACGCCGCGCAGGGAGGGGAGCGCCCCAATCCTGTAACCTCATCCGCGAGCCTCAGCCCCAGTGCCGGACTCACACCCAGTGGGTTTTGTTTGCTTCTTTTCCTTCCTTGCCCCAGCACGCTCTTGGAAAAGGAGAACACCCTTCGCTCCCCATCCTCACCCAGAAGGCCATGGGGACCGCTGCTGGACGGTGGTTTCCAGAGGTTCCCGGAGGCTCGGCACTCAGCTGTCCCTCGCCCTCCCAAGCGGGGCCCCGCCTGTGGGCGAGTGCTGCCCTGCGTACTTGCATTTCACTTGATTAAAATGGGACAAAATGAAAATTCGGTTCCTCAGGCACAGGTCAGGTGCTCAACGCAGAAAGGACCATCACCACGGCTGAAGGTTCTCCCTGACGGGATCGGCCGGCTACAAACGGTGGCCCCTGTGTATGTCACAGCTACTCCAAAACACTGAAGACTCTTGCTGGTGAGAGTTCTGTTGACAGTGCTGGAAATCGACTGAAATGCAGCCAACGTGTTTATCAGACCACAGGGCAAGAAAGGGCAGTGAGTGCACCAGGAGAAACCCGCTTGGGAAAAGAATACAAATCAGGCCCGGGAATGCTCGACACCGGGGACCACGTTTACTAGAAGAACACGAGATGGGTCTCGAAACTGACGGATACAGAGGAAGGGCTGGCGGGGACACCGAAAGCAGAGGGACGGACAGGCAGAGCACGCGGGACGAGGGCACAGACGGCCCAGGAGAGGATGACCGCGCCCGGCGGATCAGACACAGAGCTCTCGGTGCACGTGGACACACGCATACACGTGCACGTGTGAGTGTGGCTGTGTGCACACGTATGTGAACGTGCCTCTGTGAGTATACGCGTATGCACGTGTGCAACTGTACCTCGCGGGTGCATACGCGTGTGAGCGAGTGGCGAGCATGCCCGCGTGGGTGCATACGTGTGAGCCATGCCTGTGTGGGTTCACACGTATGCCTGTCCCAAACCCACACGTCACCCGGAGGGCTGAACCTTCCAGGCACACGGGGAACGTGGAAATGGCTGGACCCAGCAGGCAGGACTCAGATGAGACCGGGGGAAGCTACCAGCACAGGCTCGCGCACAGGGTGGGGGCCACTGACCCAGGATGGAGACCTTGCTGAGAAACTCCTCGTACATCTTGCGTTTTCTGAGGGTGCTGCCCTGTTCCAGAGAAAGAAGACAGAAAAGAAGGTGGGTCTTTGTGCCTGAATCATGTTGACATTTCCAAATTTCCCCAAGTGACTCTGAACTCTTAAAAGGAAACCCTTTGACCATTCCATGTCCTGCAAGCCCCTCAAAGACCCCAGCCAGCACCTCCTCCAGGCAGCTGCGCCTCCCCTGGCCGCCGACAGTGACCTCATCCAGCCCGGGCCAGTGACTGGTCCACACGACGAGCACCCAGCCAACCAGAATCCTGCACTGGGGTTTCCACGTGCTCAAGGCAGATGTCCCCAAGGCGGGATTGCAAGGGGTACTGTCTGAGCCGGGCTCACCGCACCCCCACTCTTCCGCCCAACACACACACACACACACACACACACACACACACACACACACACACACCTGGAGAGGCTCTGGGGCTGGCGGCAGAACTGAGTGTGTGATACGCTAAGGAGGGAGTAGCCGACATGGGTCAAGTCCCTGGGCTGGTCGTGCCTGAACCTGGGGCCTGGTGAGAAGGGCCAATGAGTTGCTTCTTTCCCAACCAAGTGCTGGCTGAATAAGATAAAACCAGCAGACAGGGCCCTGTCAACCTCCGCGTGAATTAGAAATGAAAATCCACTCCAAAAAGTAGAACCGGAACACGAATTGGAAAAGGGCACCCACTTCCTCAAGTACGCATCCCAGCGAGCTGGTGGCCTAAGTGAAGGAGGAGGCGGCCCAGCCTTCCAGCAGCCAGCGCCAGCCCGGCAGGTAGAGAGCAGTCTGGACTTTATCCCCTTGGCCTGCTGCCCAGGGCCTCTGCACAGTGTACACACTCCACAACTGGACATGGCTACACCACCACTAAGTCCTGTTAAGCACTGCACATTCAGAAAACGGGGACATGCTCTCCACCAGCAGAGCAGCAAGCCTGGTCTGGTTAAATTCAAACGGCCTCATCCATCACCTGGGACGTGGAAAGGATGGGTCGACCACAGACCCGACACCTGGTATGGAGAGAGGAGGGAGGAGGACAGCGACGATGACAATGTGCTCGGGCCAGGGCAGCAGCAGAAACCCAAAACGCTCAGGCCCACCTCAACCTCGCGAGAGTCCCGTGAGACAAGGGCACGGTTACCCTCATCCCCAGATGAGGAAGCAGGCTCGAGGGGCAAGCAAATGCCTAGACTGGGATCACAGGAGCAGGAATGAAACCCAGGCTGGGTCCTACGCATCCCAAAGCTTGGTGACGATGCTGGTGATCGTGGCCGAGGTGATGGTGATGATGATGGCGGCGGTGGTGGTGATGGCTGGGTGGACGGTGACGATGGCGGGGGGAGCAGTGATGACCTTTACCAAGTACGGTGGTGGAGGGTGGAGGGCTGATGGGGAGGTTCGGGAGAGTCCCATTCCACATCCACATCACCCATAACCTCCCATGCTCTCAGACCAGTCTCACCACCTCGGGGCCTCAGTTTCCCCAACAGGAGAGCGGTCGGTCAGCACCACGTTCTCCGCGTCTTCGACCTGGGCTTCTCCCTACCTTCCTCCAAACTGCCCACATCCTCGCCTCAGCCCAGAAGGCTCCTCGTCTGCTTCCCACGGAGACGCAGAGGGAGAGCCATCAGCCTCAGAATGACCCCCCCCCCCGGCCCCACCATCAGAGATGGGGCTGGAACCTCTGCAAACAGGCCCTCGCAGCTGCCCAGACGCCTGATCTGGGAAGAGGTGAGCTCAGCTCAGACGTCCCCAGTGCTGCCAAGACCAGCGCCTCGAAGGATCAGCTCTCTCCGTGACCCTGGGGTCGCCACCAGTCTCCACTCTACAGGGAGGTGTGCAGGTCAGGGAGCGGTCGTAACCTGCTGGTGGCCACTAAGAGGCGTGGTCAGGGTCAAAGCAGGATGTCGATGTACAATTGGTGTTCATGCCACAGAGATGGAGACATGCTGGGCATCCTCCCCCTGCAGAGGGCACCCACTGCGTGCGGTCCTGGACCGCGGTACTCTGGGCATCACCCCTCCCTGGAAGGCACCCACTGTGTGCAGTCCTGG
>NC_064815.1:33834992-33841682 GCF_023721935.1 Panthera uncia | reverse complement strand
CTGGGCATCACCCCTCCCTGGAAGGCACCCACTGTGTGCAGTCCTGGACCGTGGTACGCTGGGCATCACCCCTCCCTGGAAGGCACCCACTGCGTGCAGTCCTGGACCGTGGTATGCTGGGCATCACCCCTCCCCTGACGCGCCAGGCCGCCCGGTGGCTGAGCAGAGCCGGGACCATCCAGCCCTCAGCCTCCAAATTCAGGGGGTCACCACTACACCCACAGCCTCCTGAGGCTCAACCCAAAGAAATGCTGAGAATGTTCTAGAGCATAAGGTCGTTTTCGGACAGGCCCTCTTCAGGTAGGGGTGGGGGGTGCTCAATGCCCACAGAAAGGGCTGGAAACTGGGGGACCGGTGGCCCTCCCCCCGCAGGGCCTGACATCTGAAGACAGAGGCAGCCCAGGCTGACACCAGGAGGGCCTGTCCCCAGCGCACGGAGTGCGCTCAGGAGCCGTGGGTAAGTACAGAGCTCTGCCCCTGCCTGGTCGGTGCAGCCGCCCACGGGGCCACTGGAGGCCCGGCCTTACCATTCTGCAGTGAGAACCTCACGGTGCCTGACACAGGGCACAGGGACCGATGGCAGGCGAGGGCAGCGCTGGGAGGCCGCTCCAAGAGGCCAGCACAGGGGGTCCACTGGGGCGGACACCCCTTGTCTCGTGGCCACACAGACACGGGATGCATAGGAGAAGGTGGGAGACTTGGGCGAGCCAGGATGGGAAGGGCAGTGCTGAGCGTGGGAGGCGTTGGGGGCGGGGGGCAGGGCAGGCCCCAGGCAGGCCAACGGAGGCTGCGCTGTGCGCCTTTCCCCAGCTCAGGGCGTCCAGGACTTGGGAGCTGCACGCACACGTGACACAGGAGGGGCGTCCGGACAGCCCTGGGTCTGATCGCCGCCCCCTGACTAGGCGTGCGGGCAAACATTCCCACTTCTGGCCTGTTTCCTCGGCTGCACAAGTCCCGCCCCAGAGGGTCCCGTGAAGGTTACGGGAGCCCAGGCCTCCCCAGCACCACAGAGGCTACAAGTCCCGAGTTCAGAATCCACACAGAGGCCCACGGTCATCCCCGGGGCCCTCCATCCGGCGAGGCCCCAACAGGGCCAGGGGACCCAGCCAGCCGTCCACCTCCCTGCCAGACGACACAGCACTGAAGGGGCTTCTGCCGGGCCGCGGCTGGTGGCCAAGGCGAGGACGCAGAGCCAGGCGGCCCGTGGCAGAGCCCAGGGCGTTTCCAACACCGTGGCCGCCATTGTGGCCGGTGTGGATGCTCAGCCCGGGCCACCTGACGTCCTCGCCGGCCTCGCTGCGGAAAACACATTTCTTCTGAAAAACCACCGATGGTTCCCACAGCCCTCCCAGCAAGGATGCCACCCAGTGGAAGACAGGCCCGACTCTGCCCAGGGACCTCGGACACTAAAGGCCAGCGTAGCTCGGTCCAGCCGTCTCCTGCTGCAGGACAGCTCGCGGGAGGAGACTGGCCGCAGCGGCCGACCGAGGCGCCCCCCGCCTTGGGGTGGCTTCCCGCTGTGAGGGAGACTTTGGGTGAGGGTGGGTGGGAGCCCGGGGGCCTGTTCACAGCTGAGTGGGAGGCAGCTCTGAGAGTCTGCAGCGCCCCTCGGTGCAGGAGAGGCTGGGGTGGGACTCCGCTTCCCGGGAGCATGGGGGCCCAAGGAGATTCTCTGCGTCCTCCACGCAGGGGGAGCAGCCAGCAGACCAGGACGCCCCCTCGCTGCAGATGCGGGGACAGAGCCTGGCCCTGCTCAGTGGTGGTGGCCGGGCGGGCTGGCCTCGCCGAGCTCTGTCCGCGCCTCCGCACCGCACAGAGCAGCAGAGGGAAGGGAAGGGACGCTCACGGGAACTTTCCAGATCAGACGTCCCGAACCCCTGGGGACACCACTGGCACCCTCCACCACCCCCCCCCCGGCTCCCCATGGCGTGTCCCAGCTCAGCGCTAAGCGGATGCATGATGGCAGGGCCACGCTGCATGATGGGTGCCTCCAAATCTGTCCAAACCCAGGATGGACGCTAAGACGGACGCCGTCCGGCAGGACACTCCCTTCCGAGGCGGCCGGCACTTGCCGTGTTCCTTCCCCAGACTGGGAGGCTCTGCGGACTCGCAACACAGCTGTGGCTATTCTTAGCACACGGGGCTTCAGAATGAAGACAGAGGAAGTGCCAGCTGCCTGGGTGGTTTGGGAACTTCCCTGAATACAAGGTTCCAGCCACAAAAATCCCACAGCCCAGAAGGACTCAGCACTGACGATGGCGAGAAACAGTGGCTTATGCAACACGGGCCAGGTGTGTGCGGAGGGGCAGAGGCTTCTGGGTCCGCTCCCAAACCTGCCCCGGCCGGGAGGGGGCGGGGTGGGGGTGGGGGGGGTCAGGGCACCCCCCCTCCCCCACCGGGCAGCCGGCCTCTCCCAGGAAAACAGGCGCCGGCAGGTGGAGGACACGAGCAGAGAGCACGGGCTGGGCTCCAGGACGCAGGGACGTGCAGCTTTCTCCCAGCGTATCCGGGGCTCCACATCTCCCGTACGCGGTGGGCGCTCCGTCGATGCTTGCTGAGTGCACAGAGGGCGCTTCCTCACACGCACGGAGCCCGATCAGACCACGACCCCCCAGACGGCACTGAACCCTCCCCGCGTCATGCAGACCCGGTGTTACAGCGGGACCAGGACGGGTCGGGGGCGCGGGTGTTCCCAGGATGAGGGGCAGTCTGGGCCGGGCCCTAACCCCAGGCTCCCATCTGACTGAGGCCTGGGGCTTCTCTAAACTGCCTGTGGACCGAACCCAGGCCTCCCCCAGAGCGTCCCCAGGTCACAGCCCCCACCCCACGCCATCACCGGAAGCTGCACCATCCCCAGGGACACAGCCTAGCCCTGCAGGGCACGTGGGGGACACCAAAGGTCTCCAGGCTGGGGGCTGGTCTCCCTCACCCTCCCAGGGTCAGGATGTTTCCATGCCCCCCAGGACGGCCCCCCGTCCATTGTGGAAGCCTCTCTGGAGGCCCCCTGCACACTCGGGTGGGAGCTGAGGGCTCTGTGGGGGTGGTGAGCCCACGGACCGCATCTCCCACGGGACCCCTGCGTCCCCATCCACGGTGGTAACCCCGCTGCTCCCTCTGTCCATGCAAGCCCGGACACTCCTCTCCTGGACATGCTGGTTCCTGCTCAGATACCTCTGCTCAAATGCCACCTCATCACGGGAGGGGGGCTTGGGGCCTTTCTAGAAAACAGCAGCCCCTCCACGCCTCCCAGTCGCCTCCACCCCGTTCTCAGCTTTATCTTTTTCCAAGGAACTGTCATCACCTGAGGCGTGTGTTTGTCCCCTGACTCCCCCACTAGCACGAGGGAAGCTTCCCAAGGCCGGGTGCGGCACCCGTGGTATTCCCGGGTGGGTCTCAGCACCACGAACATGTGTGCAGGATGGGCACTGAGTGGGCACAGGCAGGGCCTCCCCAGCTCCCAGATCACCTCTGGGAGCCCCCTGTGCATCTGCCATGCCCCTGATGGTACAACAGGGGACCTGTGGCCACCCTGCACCAGCCAAGAGTGGATGTGGCTACCCATGAGAGAGAGAGGCAAAAACGCCTGAGGGTTGATCCCTGCGTGAGGATGTCTGGGGCCAATCAGTCTGGTCCCGCTGTGCCGGGGCCACCACAGAGCCAGGCCCCTGGATCTCTTTGCTCTACCCCCTTGGTGAGTGGGTTTCTAGTCTCAGTCACCTCGTGATCCAGGGTGGCAGCGAGAGCTCCAGCCATGACGACCCCATTCCAAACAGCTAAAAAGAGACAGGGAAGGAAGGCAAAGGAGCCCCCCCAGCTACCTGCTTGCCTTTTAAGAAGTTTCCAGAATCTCTCCCACACTTTCCACCCACCCCACTGGCCCTTATCTATCACCCTCCCTTGGATAAAGCTAGGGCTCCCCACAGATGCTTGGCTGTGGGTGTGCCGGGTGCCGCTCACCATGAGGATGCGCCGGTAGCTGTCCCGGTCAATGCCCCAGAGCTTGAGGTCCGTCTTGGCTTTCACGGTCGCTGCCCTGGGGGTGCCGTAGATGAGCGCCAGCTCCCCAAAGCTGCCCCCTTCGCTGATGCTCGTCACCCACTCTCCATTCACGTATACCTTCAGGGGACAGATAGAGAAATGTCAGAGGTGTCCCAGGGGACACGTGGGGTCACGCCGGCGCGTCCCACACCGGGAGCCCTCCTCCACGCCCACCAGAGGGGACCCGGCAAGGACCTCGCCTGCCCGGGCACGGCCTGGACCTCTGCCAGCTTTGCTGCCCGTCTCACTCCCAGCCCCGCACAGAGCCCTGGCTGGGCGGGGGCGATGGCACCTTCTGAGTCTGGCCCCAGTTGTCGGCGAGACGGGCCGGAGACGAAGGGGGAAGTGCTGCCCAGGGCTCCTGGTCCGAGCAAAGCCCTGCCTGCGTCCCTGGCCGGCCTTCGATTCGATTCCTCATCCGCCTGAGGTGGGCCTTGGGGCCTGTCTCCCCAGCCGCACACTCAGGGCGCCCCTGCGGACGCTCTCCGGGTCTCTGCCCGGCGCCCCCACCTCCAACCAGAGCGCGGGCCCGGCCTGGCCCGGAAGGAGCCATGTTGGCAGGGCCTGCCCTGCCCGGGACAGCGCCAGGCTCCCTGGGCCTGCGGTCAGTGGAGACGCTGCTGGGGCACCGACGAGACGAGGCTGTGCTGAGAAGGGCCCTTTCAGCCCGCGTGCGTACTCGGCACAGTGCTCCCACTATGACCGACCCTGCACGTTCCGGACCGCACAAGAATGGCGAGATTGTCCATTATGTGGTGCCGGTCTGGTTCCTATAAACTGACACAACACGTGCATTATCCCCCAGCGTGTCAATGAGCTTTAAGAACAGCTCCCATTGGCAAAATGGGTGCACGTCGGGAAAGAATGGATTGCGGTGAATCACGGGCGTGATTCTTGCCGGAATCAACGACTCATTATCTGCCCTACGACTGACACACAGAAGCGCGTGTCTGCAAGGAGACGCCATGCAGGTGAGAACTCCGCGTTCCGTGCGGGCGAGGGTCAGGGGAGACCCGGCCGACCAAGAGGGGTGGGCAGGGCTGAGGCACAGTGAGGCCCAGGAGCAGGGGCTCGGCACTCGCTTCCCGCAGGGAAGTCTGGGCAGCGGGGCCCCTGGGGGAAGAGACGCCAGGGTCCACACGACGAGGCCCTCGAGGAACGAGAACAGTGTCCCGTCCTTCCCACGGGGCAGGGAACAGGCCGCCTTGCTCTGCCACGGACGTGCAGGGACATCCCCCAGAACATGCACCCCTGGTTTTCTCAAAGGGGACCCGGGGCCCGTGGAGAGGGGGCAGTGACCACTTATCGGTGTTCCCGGTGACCCAGGCACAGCCGGGCCAGCCCTCCCCGCACTGGGCTTCCTTGCAGTGAAGTCCTGGCCACGGAGGCGTGACTCCCCCAGCAGCCACGTGCATGGACCCCAGCTGCATAGCTCCAGGACGCCCCAGACGTCCCCAGGTCCCCTCCAGCAACCACGGCCCCTCGGGAAGCAATCGGGGGCACGTGCCTCTGCCCTCGCCGTGCGCTGCGGGGCCCAGCTGGCTGCTCGGCACAGCCGTGGAGCGGGCACCCATCCTGCAGGACACAGATGGTTCCTGTGACTCCTCCAGGGGGAATGTTGGGCTCGGGTCGTGGGTCGGAGGTCGGGAGACTTTGCTGACAGTCTGGGGAGGTGGGTGGGCCTGTCTCTTGTGCCTTAGGGGGCACAGAAGCCACCTGCCTCCATCGGCTGACAGCAGGGCCAGCCACCCAACAGACAAAACAGCACAGGGACCCAGGGGACAGAGAATGGGGCTCAGCAGAGCCATCCAGGCGTCCCTGGACCCCGGTTTCCTGAGGCACATCCCCAAAGGCAGGGCAGGACTAAGGGGACCCCCTTCCCTGCCCAGAGCCCAGGCCTGGGAGAGCTCCCTGCGAGACGTCAGAGAAAACCATTGTGCGGAGCCACAGAGGGCCCAGGACCACACTGCAGGCCGGCCACAGAGCACAAAGAGGCCATCCTTCTCGGGACACTGGCCTCTGTCACGGCGACCGGCACAGCGCCGGGCCCCACCCCAGCTGGCACGCAAACGGGCTACTTCTTGCTTTGCTTCACTTTTTGTTTCTTCTTCTTTTAGAAGAAAAATGGTGGGAGGCCCCACTGGGCTGCACGCACGGCCCCACCACTGACAGTGCCTTCTCCAGCCGAACCCGGAGCCCCCACCCGGCCGTTCTGCGTGAGCAGAACCCCCACCCATCCGTGTGTCCACCACCCCGGTGCGGACTGAGCGCCCCTCTGTGCCCTGCGCGTTCTAACTGCTGGCGGTCAGCAGGGGAAGGCAGCGGGTTCCTGTCCACGGGACTCACCCACCGGCCGGGAGAAAGGCTGTAGGCAAATAATCACACAAACACACATTCGTCATGACACACGCTCCGGGCGTGAAGAGAGCGTTCAGAACGGCCACGGCAGTGACTGTCTGCAGAGAGCTCTCTGTGAAGGGGAACTTGAGCCAGGCCTGAGCGTCCGGCTCAACGAGCAAAGACGTGGGAGAAGGGCGACTGAAGCCAAGGACAGGACGTGCAAAGTCCCTGGGGCCACAATGGAATGGATACTAGATGCAGCATGACCAAGCAGGGACAGACGCCACGGGGGCAAGAGCAGGGGGTCAGGGA
>NC_064815.1:33821206-33834982 GCF_023721935.1 Panthera uncia | reverse complement strand
GGGGGGGGTGGCTGCAGGGGTGTGTCTGTGCCACGCCCAACAGGTCCACAATGGGTGGGGGGGTCCCTAAGCCCCGGACCAGCAAGGTGGACAGAGGAAGGTGAGCGGGAACAGGAGGAAGGCTGTCCAGGGCCTTGGGGTCTGTAAACACTCGGCTTCCTGCCCGCTTTACGAAGCGCTGGGGACCCTGGGGACCACCATCCGTGGGCGCACACCCTCTTACTCATGCCACGCTCAGGTGCATTACACCGGCCTTCGGATGAAACGCACTCCTGGGCTGACCGGACCGCGGACGAGGCAGGGAAGAGATACTCACGTCCACTTCTCCTTGGTCGATCACGTAGAAGTTATCTCCTTCGTCCCCTGTAAGGAGAGAAACAAGCTGTGCACACCGCAAAGGGCACCGGGGGCCAGGCTTCCGTCCTCCCGGAAGCTGGACCTGCCCCAGCTTCACAGAGGCCAAGGTCCCTGGGTCTCGCCGGCTGTTTCTTGTTAAATAAAACTCGCACGCATGACACGAGGCTTGACCCACAGGGGCACGCTCCCCTCGTGCGGCCCCCCATGCTCCGTGTGTGGTGGGCCCCCATGGTCCCCGCCTGGCCCGTCTCAGGGTCCAGCTTCACTGGTGGAAAGTTACGGAGACGTGGGGTTGGCGTGCAGAGAGCCGTGACTTTTCTCGCGGGCGGGCGGGCCTTGTGCTCACGGGAAGCCGGCGGCCCGGCGCCCTGGCTCAGGGAAGCAGGGAACATACCTTGCTGGATGACAGTCTCCCCGGCGATGTGCGTGACAGGGAACATGGCGTCGAATATGTCGCTGGAAGAGAAAACGCACGGCATGTAGGGGCTGCTGCAGTGCGGGGCACGGACCCCCCCCCCCCCCCCCCCCCACCTCACGCGGAGCAACGAGCTCCGGTCACCCGGGGAAACGGAAAAACCCGCCTTCGGAGGAAATCATGACCCTTCGTGGCCCTGCCGTCCGGGCAACAGCTCCCAACCTCCAGACCGTGTCCGTGCCGGGATCCACGGGGTTCTCGGTCTGGGTCTCCACAGAAACGCAATCACACCGCACGCACTGCGTCAGACACAAAAACAAGCTGACGGCAGACCCTGGCTGTTCCTCGCGTCAGGAAACGTGAGTCCGCCCGGACACGTCCTGTGGGCCTGCTTTCTGCACACTTCCCTCGAGGGGCGTCCCGAGATCCCCGAGGCAGGAACCAGGGCCTCTACGCGGCCTGGCCGGCCACCGGGGCCTGACCCGCGGGCTGTGCCAAAGGGCGGCCTGGCCGTTAGAGTTTCCTAAATGTGGCTGTCGGATGGACCGAACGGGCAGGACACGGGCAGGACACAGGCAGGGGGGAGGTGGAGCGTGGGACCCTCATCTCCGCGGGACTGCATCCAGAATGCACTGTCAGACGTCAGCCTCGCTCCCCAAATGCGATGGCCACGCCCAGGAGACCACGCCCACCCACCCACCCACGGGGTCCCGAAGGAGAATCGGGCAGCTGGGGCCCCTGTGTGGGCAGGGCACACGGGGGGGGGGGGGGGGGGGGGGGGGGGGCCTGCCTCCTCTCCCCCCGCTGAACGGGAAACCTTCGCCGGACTGGTCAGGTCGAGTGAACCTCAGAGGAACTCGCGGGAGTTGGACACGACCCCCCAGGGGCAAGCGCGAAACCAGAGATCCCAACAGCCTTGTGCTCCGCTGTCTCTAGGGTCCAGGAAACGTTAAAAAGTCACCCTTGAAGTAGTAGCTGTTTCCTCCCTGAGAAAGAGGACAGGAGCCGCGGGGTGGCAGGGGCTTCAGGGTGTTTGCAGGAGCCCCTCTGGCCCTCTCTCCCCGCCCCCGCCCCCCGGGGGAGCCGGTATCTGTGCCCCGGCCTGGGCTGCACTTCTCGGCCAGGGGGGACCGTCTGCAGACGGGTCTGGTCAGTTGTCCAAACTGCATTGCTTCAAAACCACAGCATCAGGGATCTCAAAGTGAGCAGATGTTGAAGAAACGATTTTACAATTCCTGCCTCGTTTTTAAAAAAATTCTCAACGGTAATGGTAAAACATTTTCCCAAATGCCATGAGTAATCAAAGCCAACCCCGGGACCCGTCACCACCCAGCCGGGGCAGGTGCTTGGGACAGCGGTCAAGCCCCAGGGCAGGGCCGCAACCCACCGCCCACCCCACACGCGGCCTGCACTTCCATTCCACGCGGACGAGCCCATGGAAAAGTCTGTCTCGATTTGGTGCCTTTGTCATTCACACAGAAGTAACGGCTGTAACTCCAGTTTTTGTCCTGTGCTTCGTGACGTGTGTCCAGATGGAGAACCCCTTAGCGGCCGTCCTGCCGAGGCCAGGCCAGCACCCCGCTGACCACACAGGCGACTCCCCAGGTGCAGAAGCGGCGATGACGCCCAATCTGTGAACAGCGAGGCCGGAGAGCCCAGCCCCATGCACCAAAAAGGGCCGCCCTCCCCCTTTTCCCTCAGAAGAAGCTAACGCCCCCAGAGCCCCCCAGCCTGTCACCAAGGCTGGAACACAGGCCGTGTGCGGGGCGGACGCCGAGAGGCCCCCCTCCTTCCCCACCTCTCATCCTCTCAAACAAGACCCGATCCTTCCTGCCTCTTAGCCCTTAATGGCATTAAAAGACTCTGATGAAAAGAGAAACGGTTTTCTATTCTCATCTGTAAGTGACCTCTGGAAACCTTTACTGAAGCTGTCACCTGCATCTCAGCGTCTGACACCGGGTCCTGCCGCGGCCCCCGCCAGGCTCCGGAACTGGGCTTGGCAACTCCTGGGTCGGGGCCTGAGCCAGGCCCGGGGACACAGCCCTCGCGGCCGTGGAGACACAGAAACGTGAAGAGGTTACAGCCCTCACTCCCCAAGGACGCTGGCCGGGTGCCCTCCATCCGCCCGCTTGCTCCGAGGTCAGACCTGCGGCTGTCTCGTCCAGACAAGGAAACCAGAGACACTAAGTAACTCTGCCAAGGTCAGCAGCTGGGAAGAGGTGAGGCCAGGCCGCACCCCTGTCTTCCTGTGCAGGGCTCTGTGGGGCGCCCGGGGCTAAGCGAGGCCTCCCGGTGTGTTCGGGGGCACGGGGCCTTCCCGGTCTCAGAAAGTGCCCTCAGAGAGCAGGTGGTGGAGGGTCCTGGCCGCCAGCCCCAGGGAAGCCACAGGCACACCCTGCCCTCCTCCGATCTTGGCCTGACGGTGGGGTCCTCTGGCTCCTGAGAGGTCCCCAGGCCAGAGTGGTCGCCACTCCCTCAACAGCGGGGAGCAGCTGGCGAAGGGGTGCCTGCTGGTCCTAGCCTCGTGTCCATGTGGCCCCGCGGGCACCTCTCGCCAGAAGCAGGTGAACTCACCTCGCTCGAGGGCAGCGAAGGGGCCCTCAGGGTTTGACCAGGAGTGATGGGGGCAGAGGCATTATCTATTCATTTTGTTTTAATTATGATTACTTATTGGTACCGATGGTTTCTGTCAACTTCAGGCCAAGGTTGGTTCTCAGGCCCGCTGCGCCGTGGATGTCTTCGGTTTCTAGGTGTGTTTATGCACGCCTTCCAGAAAAGCAGAATAAATAGAAAAACCAGCGCAGTCAACGATATGGAGACAGGAATCCAAACACTCAGACAAGCGGTCTGCAGCAGACTGGCCCAGGCACTCGCACACCTGCCTGCATCACAGCGAGCAGGGGCCTAGGGAGCACCCGACGGTGAGGGAGCCACGAGCGTGAGCCTCTTTTGAGACAATCTGCAACAGCCAGGATGGGTGCGGAAACACATCCCAGGCACCGCTCAGGTGCACAACGGAGGGAAACGCCAGCCTTAGTGGGCTGGTGACTGTCGGACGGCGGCTTTGCCAACCAAGTCTACAGACCCCTTTATGGCCTCCTACCTCCATCCGTGCCGGGTGCTGGGACCCGGAGCAGAGCACCGCTGACAGGGAGCTAGGGCAGGATGGTGGTCAGGGAATGGGCAGACTTGGACCCCAGCCACAGCCGGGCCTGGCCCCTGATGCTCAGGGCCTGCGGAGTGCTGGGTCCCAGGTCCTGCGGGGTTTACGGCTCAGAGACCAGAGCCCATGGAAGTTCCCACCTGACTTACTCCTTGTCCTGGTGCCCCTCCTTCCCTGGGCTGCTCAGCTCTCACCCTCCTCCCCCTGCTGTTGATGGTTTCCTGACCCCATATCCCCCAGCTGACTATGACTTCTGAGAATGAAGACCATCTCACTGCAGTCTGACACACATTGGCCCGCCCAGGTCTGACTCAGAGCAGGTCTTTGGTATGGATGGAAGGACAGAGGTTGGCTGGTGGATGGTGAGTGGGTAGATGGGTGGTGGGTGGTGAATGGGGGGGGTAGATGGGTAGGTGGGTGGATGGGTGGGTGGTGGGTGGATGGGTAGGTGGGTGGATGGATGGCAGATGGATAGATGGATGGCAGATGGATAGATGGACAGATGGGTGGATGGGTGGATGGGTGGATGGATGGATGGGTGGTGAATGGGGGGGGTAGATGGGTCGGTGGGTGGATGGATGGCAGATGGATAGATGGATGGATGGGTGGGTGGTGGGTAGATGGGTGGGTGGATGGATGGATGGGTGGGTGGGTGGTGGGTGGATGGGTGGGTGGATGGATGGATGGGTGGGTGGGTGGTGGGTGGATGGGTGGGTGGATGGATGGATGGGTGGGTGGGTGGGTGGTGAATGGGGGGGGTGGATGGATGGATGGAAGGAAGGAAGGAAAGATAGATGGAGAACGAGCTGTCTGTTAAGGCAGCTCCAAGACAGGAGATCAACTAGAACATGGTGTGGGTCTTGTAACAAAAGTCCCTGCTTCCTGAAGCCATTCACTGAAAATGGTGGCTATCGATCTAGATTCCTCAGACGGAGCCCAGTACCCTCGACCCAAAACAAAGCCTCACTAACCTTCTCCCATTTGAACCTCACAAGCATGGAAAGACATTGGCTCCCATCACTGTCCCCACTCTACCGACAGGAATATCAAGGTTCAGAAAGGCTAAGTGACTCACCCACAGTCACGCAGCTGGTTTGGGATGCAGTAAGGCTGACCACCCCGTCAAGGTCCCACTCGCTCATGCTGCAGAGGACGCACAGAAGAACAACCAGGGCGGGGGAGTCTGCTCTCTCTGGCCACGCGCCAGGCCCCGACTCGTGGGGTGGGTCCATACCGAGGTCTGGCCTCCTGGAGATGTTCCCAGGGCAGGAAGGCTGGATGCCAGCCAGGACCCTGCACGGACCACAGGGCATCACCCCCCCCCCCCCCCCCCCCCGCCTACGGTCACACTTGCACTTCCAGTCACACCCGGCTGCCCCCTGGATCCCACCGGGTGCCCAGTTCCCAGGCGGGAAAACTGAGTCCCGGAGAGAGCCACATCCTGAGAGCTGCACTCTCCCTGGTTCCAGCGACAAGGCCACAGGCATCAGCGGGCATCAACTTCAAAGCCTAGACCACCTGTCATGCCTGACACCCTGGGGGGTGGGGTGACCCTCCCCCCGACGCCTGACTCCCTGGGGGGGGTGACCCTCCCCCCGACGCCTGACATCCTGGGGGGGTGACCCTCCCCCTCACTCCTGACTCCCTTGCAGGGGAGTGACCCTACCCCCAAGCCTGACTCTCTTGCGGGGGAAGGGGGTTCACGTGAAGTCATGTTTTCAAAGACAAGTTCAAAATGAGGTCCCAGCCTTGAGGTCAGAATGCCACCAATGAACCCCGACTTAAGGTATTTCAGGGAAGAGCTCCTGGCCCATCTCGGGAGCTCATCCCCACCAAATAAAGCGGTGTAAACGTGCCACAGCTAAGCCCCACGACATAGAAAACCTTGGGTTTTTGTCTGTTTTCAGTCTAAACCCCATACACAGTCCAAACAGTCCAAACGCAAGTCAGTATGTAGAACATGACCTCCGGCTGAGTTACTTATCTCGACCCTGAAAATAAGACTTTGCAGGATGAAACCAAGCCGGCTGGGGGCCACCAGACACTTCCCGGGTATGAGGAGTCCCTTTGTCACGTCACTGTCACCTCAGGCCGGCCCCCATCTCCTCCTCTATCCGAGCAGAAAACAACCCCTGGGCGCTGACCCCTGGGGGTGTGGACAGGAACCCCCTCTGTCTCTGTACCCCCTCTGTCTCTCCCAGGAGGAAGAGGGCGCACTCACCCTGCTGGGGTGAAATCTCGGCTCAGGCACTTCTCACTACAACCTTGTGGCATTTATCACCGTCATCCCGCTGTGGTGAGAGGAGGACTGAGGCACAGAGAGGGTAAGGAACTTGCTTGGGGTCACACAGCCAGAAAGTGGGAGTGCAAGACTGCAAACCAGGTGATCCGGCATATAAGCAAAGTCCCTTCACGTCAGGATGCTTGTCTGCGATGGGCACGTGTGACCTTTACTAAATTAAAACATTTTCCTCCTGGGACTAGTTTGCTAAGAATTTTTATAATAGGTGCTGCGCTGTATGAAATTCTTTTCCCACACCTACGTCATCTACCACACAGATCTTTTTCCTGGGATCTATCAATGTGGCAACACATGGACAGTGTTCTGAGCTCAAACTGTTTTTGAAAACCAGATAAACCCTACCTGATCTGGATGTGTGGTTTTCAAAAATCAAGTTGGATCTGTTTGGCTATTTAGGGTTTTTGCATCCACGTTCACAGAGCATATACTACACCTATAATTTTTTTTTAATGTTTATTTATTTTTTAGAGAGAGACAGAGCACGAGTGGGGGAGGGGCAGAGAGAGGGAGACACAGAATCCGAAGCAGCTCCAGGCTCGGAGCGGTCAGCAGAGCCCGACGCGGGGCTCGAACTCATGACCCATGAGATCACGACCTGAGTTGAACTTGGACGCTTAACCGACTGAGCCACCCAGGTGCCCCTACACCTATAGTTTTTATACGACTTCTTATTCGTTTTCTCATACTGCCCGTACCACGTGCTGGGATCCAGATTATACTGTCCTCGTACAATGAGCTGGGCGGCTCTCCTGATTTTCCGTTCTCTGCAGCCACTGGTAAAAGGAGAACGATCTGTTGACGTTGGACAGGACTCTCCCGTAAAGCCGTCGGGGCCTGGCCTCTCCGGAGGGGGCAGGCCCTTGGTTACCATTTAACCTCCTTAGTGTTTATTGATCGTTCCACACTTAACTGTTTCTTCACGTGCCAATGTTAGCTGCACGTTCAAAGTTAGCTCCCAACATTTAAAAATTGACAGAGTTATAAAAACCGAAGGTTTTGGCTTTTCTTTAAAAAATAAAAGTTAGCTCTAGCTACACGGGGTCTGTGTTCTCACAAAGCAAGAGCTCAGGCCATTTCCACCCTGGTCAGACCACATGCTCTCCGTTTGGCCACCATCCCCAGAAGGCCACGGATTCCTGCCCCTGCAACCGTCTGCGTGCACCAGCCCGCCCCTGCACCCACTGTGGGGAGCCTCACACGTGGGACTTCATCACGGCGGGGGGGAGGGGGTCGTCCTGTGACAACTGCTTCTCTGATGGCAACCCAGGAACCCATTGCCACTCCTCAACTTGCCTGGAGAGACCCCAGGGGCGGCCTCTCCGAGGACTTAACCCATCCGGAGAACGGGCAGGCGGCATGCTCACAGGCCACGGGGCATGTAACCACTCGTGAAGCACTTAGCAGAATGAGCCCCGCCATCAGGAGCTCCCGTGACCGTTTCTGCCGGCTCCAGATCCCCCCCACACGGCCCTGCTAAGATGCCCACGCGTGTCTCAGGGTCCCCTGGGGATGAAGCCAGCCGGGGCACGTCGCACCCCCGTCTTCGCCAGCCTCACGACCCAGCACGGCTTCTGTACCCCTTGTTGCCGGCTCACATTTGCAACATACTTGGAGCTGCGCAGTCCAGGCGGCCTGCCCCCACCCGTGCGAAGCTGCAGAAGCAAACAGGCCGCTCCAGTTCTCAGAGCGAGGCCTCCCTGAGCAGGACGGGCCTGGGAGGGGGCACCCAGCAGCCAGACCTGCATGTGGCCCCACGCACCCGGCCTCCTTCTAGTGCTGGGACGCGGCGGGGTGGGACTGACAGGGTCCCACACGGACCCCCCCCTCCCCAGCTCCAGAAACCCACGGTGCTGCATCTCGGAAACCCTGGCGGGTGGAGGGCATTCCCGGGATTTACGCAGGAAGCCCCAGGACACGGGCCACAGGGTCGCCTCCAGGAAGAAGGAAAGCAGACCGCATCAGTGCTTTCAACATTTCTGGATCTCTGCTTCTTTAAACGACTTACTCGGACAAACGTCAAACTTTCAGAAGCACAGAGGGGACGCGGATGTGGGAGGGGGATGTGCTACACCTCCGGCTGGCAATGTCCAAAGAGCAGAAGGCAGCCCCTCGGCCGTGCACCGGCCGCGGGCGTGCACAGAAGCGCACGTCCGTGTACCACGAAGAACACAAGGGAGGCGGGAGTGATGTGAACAGAACGCAAGAACAAAGACCGCCCAGGCTGCAGAAAGCGCGTCCCGGTGCACACGAGCGTGTTTTCCTGGCTCCAAAGTGATGCCAGAGACGGGGTGTCTGGTCCGCCCCCTTCAGAAGTGGTTCAGAAGGACCCAAGCCTGCCGCCTCGGCCACGGGAGAACTTCTCTCCGGCTGTTTGGACCCGGTCAATGTCACCCAGGGAAGCAAGCGCCCGGGACCCGCAGGCCAAGCTCTGGTGCCCACATCCTGCTTTATGCTGCCTGTCACAGCCCGAGTGACAGTGGCCCCGGGCTGTGTTGAGGCCTCTCCACTGTTTGGGTGAGAGCTCACTATGTTTCTCCATCCACCGCAAGTTTCCAAACAATCCTCTGTAAACAGCGATAACTCAGGCGTGGCCGTGTCCTCTGCAGACACGGTGCTGGAGCACCAGGAGCTCGGGAGCCTCTGCCCCGGGGGCCTGGTGCCACCTCGTCTGCAGCGGTCCCCCACGCACAGACGCCGCGCCCTGGAGAGGGGCGCACGAACACGCGCCCGGGACTGCGGTGGGGAGCGTGTCCGCAGCACCCGGGCCGGGGGCCGGGGGCCAGGATCGCCAGCCCAGAACCTCCAGCGCACAGCCCCAGCCCTGCCGAGGCACCTTGGATGGAGACGGGCGCCCGCAGGTGTAGGCTGAGGCCGGGGAGCTTTTCTCTTAAGAATGTGCCCTCTGACCCCGCAGGGCGGCTGAGGCTCTATTCCCTCCCGCGCTCGCTCTGGAGGCACAGGTAAACACACGAGGTGCGGTGCGCCCGCTGGGCCGCCGGGGACCGCGCTGTCTGCAGTCACGGCAATCTGTAACACCTGACGGCTGGGGACCGGTTACATAAATTACTAATTACGGACCAGGCGAGGGCACTGCAGACGCACCTCTGCGCGGAACACGGGCGTCCGTTACAGGTCTGCTAAATAGAAAACATCTCGCAAAACGAGTCTGACGGAACTGCAAGGAGGAACAAACCAACCCAAATTAGACTGGAGCGTTTCCACACCCCTTTGTGAGTTCCCGGCAGCTCCACAGGCAGAAAACCAGCCAGGACGCAGCTGAGCTGAAAAGCACCATCGGCTAAGCAGACGCGGCTCACGTTGACAGGGCTCCTTCTCCAACACAGCAGAACACACATCCTGCTCGAGTTGGCAGGAGTTTACCAACATGGGCCACATCCTGGACCGTAGAATACACCTGAACACATTTAAAACACTATGGTGCACAGCGTCTCCTCCTGGGCCACAGCGGAATTAAACCAGAAATGAGTAACAAAAAGAGAGCTTGAGAGTCCTAATATGTGCGGGTTGAAAAACACACTGAATTAACACACAGGTCAAAGAAGAAGGCTCAAGAGAAACCGGGAGTGTTTCTAACTAAACACAAATGAAAATGCAGCTTATTAAAATCTGTGGAGGGGCGCCTGGGGGGGCTCAGTCGGTTGAGCGTCCCACTTCGGCTCGGGTCACGATCTCACGGTTCGTGGGTTCGAGCCCCGCGTCCGGCTCTGTGCTGACGGCTCGGAGCCTGGAGCCTGGAGCCTGCTTCCGATTCTGTGTCTCCCTCCCTCTCTGCCCCTCCCCGCTCAGGCTTTGTCTCTCTCTCTCTCTCTCTCAAAAATAAACATTAAAAATTTTTTTTTAATGAAATGAAAATAAAAATAAAATAGGAAGTGAACAGAGAAAATCGACAAAACCAAGCCAGGTTCTTTGCAAAGATGAATAAAGTGTCTTTGCAGAGACACTAAGAGTCTGATAAAGGAATGCTACGAACACCACAGTGTGAAAACCTAGGTGAAAGAGACCAGTTTTTTTGAAAGACATTACCCACCAAAACTGACAAGAAGAAATAGGTAATATATGCAAGAAATTGAATCAATAATTATTAATTTTCCATAACAGAGGGCCCGCAGGCCCGGAGGGCTCATTAGTGAATTCTGTCAAATATTTAAGGAAGAAATTATACCAATTCCCAACCATGTCTTCCAGAAAACCGAAGCAGAGGAAAGTTTCTCACTCATTCTACGAGGGCAGCATTAGCCTAACACCAAAACCAGACAAAGGCCTTACAAAAAAAGTGAAACTACAGACCAATATCTCAAGATATGGTTGCAAGATACAAGCTTAATATACAAAAGCCGGTCACTTTCTTACATACCAGCAATGACACAGTGAAATGTGAGATTAAAAACACAACACCATTTACAGTAGCACCCCTCAAGATGAAATACTCAGGCATAAACCTAACAAAATATGCATGAGATCGATGTGAGGAAAACTACAAAACTCGGATGAAAAAAAATTAAGTAACACATACAAATTGTCAACTGGATCCCAACTTGATCTACAGATTCAATGCCAATAAAGATCCCAACAAGTCATTTTGTAGAGATCAACACACCGACCCTACGGCTCACACATAGAAGCAAACGACGCCGAACAGCCTGCACAGTATTGAAGTCTGAGCGCAGACTGCCGGACGTCAGGACCTGCCAGAGGGCTGCTATAATAATTGAGACAGTGTGGTGTTGGCAAGAGTACAGGCAAATAATAGATCCTGGGAACGGAATGGAGAGCCCAGAAATAGAACGCCCCGAATACAGTCAACCGACCTTTGATAAAGGAGCAAAGACAGTCAGTCTCCCCAACACTGACCTGGAACAAGAGGATGTCCACACGCTGAGTCTAGACCCAGACTTTACTTCCTTTACAAGAACTAACTCAAGATGGATCATAGATCTAATCATAAAACACAGGGGCGCCTGGGTGGCTCATTCGGTTGAGCGTCCGACTTTGGCTCAGTGATGATCTCACCGTTCACGGGTTTGAGCCCCAGGTCGAGCTCTGTGCTGGCAGCTCAGAACCTGGAGCCTGCTTCGGACTCTGTGTCTCCCTCTCTCTCTCTGCCCCTCCCCTGCTCACACTCTGTCTCTCTCAAAAATAAATACACGTTAAAAAAATGTTTTTAGGGGCACCTGAGCGGCTCAGTCAGTTAAGCGGTCTGACTCCGGCTCAGGTCATAGTCTCACGGTTTGTGAGTTCGAGCCCCACGTTGGTCTCTGTGCTGACAGCTCAGAGCCTGGAAACCGCTTCGGATTCTGTGTCTCCCCATCTCTCTGCCCCTCCCCCACTTGTGCTCTGTCTCTCAAAAATAAATAAATGTAAAAAAAATTTTTTTTTTAATTTTTTTTTTAATTTTTTTAACACTTTTAGAAGATAACAGAAAACAATCTAGCGACCTTGGGTTTGACAATGACTTTTCAGATGCAGCACCCACAGCCCCCCGGATGGAAGCCTGGCTGCACCACAGAGGACACGTGCAGCCATCCGTCCTCGGAGGGCACCGAGAACCCCCAGGGGGTAGCGGAGGCTCCAGGGGCCACCCGACTGAGAGCCCCATCAACCCCGGCTCCTGCGGGGCACCTCTGGGCGAGGGTGAGCAGCCCCAGGGAGGTTCGAGCACCACACCCAGTCTGACTCGCCCACCGGGAGACCGTGGAGAACAAGGCAGGCGCAGTCCCTGCCTCGAGAGGTGGCAGCAACACGGGGTGGGTGCCGAACAGCTGGGGCCTTCCGGCTGTTGCTTTTCAACAAACACACAGAGGCTCAATGCCAGGTCAGCCCCCTGCCGGCCTCAGGCCGTGGTCGGAGCGCAGGTAAGAAAGCCAATCCCTTGCTTGCCACTGGGCAAAGACCATGCGAGAGGAGAGGCACCAATGCCCCGTGTGGACAGACATCGGCAGTGCCCTGGTCTGCTCGGCCTGGGGGCCCAGTAGTGGGGAGGACACCCCAGAAGCAGCTGCCGGTACTTACGGCAGATCGACCAGAGACAGAGAACGGGCACAGAAGGCTCCGGGTCAGGACCCGTCCCACATGGTAACCAAGCCTGGGCTGGAAACCTCATCACCACCTCTGCACAACGGGCTCAGAAACAGGGCCTGGGAGCCAAGGGGAGTCACCTCCAAGAGCCTGTCTCCTGAGACTCAGGTTCTAGATCTTTCTTCAAGGATTTCATGCCAGCAGCCAGGGCTGGGCATCCGGCTCCGGGGCAGGCTGGGGGCTGGCGGGGGGGGGGGGGGGGAGCGGTGGCGGGCGGCAGTGTTGAGGGGATGCGCAGAGAAGCCAGCCGGCAGGAGTCCGTCTGAGGTTCGGCCTGGGTCAGTGCAGCCTCCCTGCCAGACGGCCAGGCAGTGGGCAAGCAAGTCTGCCCTCTGGCCCCGACTACTCGGGAGTAACGTGGGGCATCCTCGCCCAACCACCTGAGACTTGCGGAGCTCCACGGCCTCATCTGTCTCCCACCTGAACACTACCGTCCTCACCTCCTCCAAGCAGTCCCCTGGGATTCCCCCCCCCCCCCCACACCAGTCAGGGCTCCTTGGTTCTCAGGCCCGTTTGTAGAGCAGGTGGCTTGAGCCCCTGAGGAACAAGATTCGGCGTTCTGCAGCCCATGGCAGTGCTAATCCTGGAGGGACGTGGGTCTCAGAAGCCCTCAGCGGCCCTGCGCTATCCTCACAGGGCCGGGTGACCCCGGTGTGGAAGTTTACAGTGAAGAGGGCCCCCCCTTCCCAGCTGCCCTTCTGCAGGCCACGTCCACAGCCAGGGACACGACCCAGGAACTCTGCTGCCCTCCCCCTCCCCATCACCTCGCAAGGCGGGCGTGTTCTCCAGGGTCAAAGGCATCTCGCTTATTTTACACCAGAGGGCCCACGGACCGGTCACAAGATCCAGGCAGCCGGCGTCGTCATAACCGCAGACCCCGCTCCAAAACGCAGCGGCCTGTCTGTAGACACCGCCACCGGGGCTCCGTGGGCTGGGGACGCGCGTGCTTTCTTTCCACGGCTGCGGGCCACTTCCCAGGGTGGGCACAGAGGCACCCAGGGCCAGGGAGGCGGGGTGGAAGGGTGCTTCGGAGGCTGAGGTGGAAGGGTGGGTCACAAGCCGGCCGGCCAGGGGGCAGGACCCAGGCCCCAACAGGTGGGCAGCCGGGAAGCACCAGCACTCGGGGCCAGGGACCGGCGGTCCTCCTGGGAAAAGCCGGAGCTGCCCAAAGGAGAAACAAACTGCCCCGGGTGTGGGGGTCCTGCCAGGGGGTGCCAGGGGGGGTCCCTCCAGGGGGTGCCCGGGGGGGTCCTCCAGGGGGTGTGGGGGTCCTGCCAAGGGGTACCGGGGGGGGTCCCACCAGGAGGTGCCAGGGGGGCACCGAGAAGGGGTGCCGTAGGGGTCCCACCAGGGGGTGGGAGGGTCCCGCCAGGGGGTTCCCGCCAGGAGGTGCCAGGGGGGTCCCACCAAGGGATGCCGTGGGGGTCCCGCCAGGGGGTGCCG
>NC_064815.1:33817195-33821196 GCF_023721935.1 Panthera uncia | reverse complement strand
GGGGGTCCCACCAAGGGATGCCGTGGGGGTCCCGCCAGGGGGTGCCGTGGGGGTCCCACCAAGGGATGCGGTGGGGGTCCCACCAGGGGGTGCCATGGGGGTCCCACCAGGGGGCATGGGGGTCCCGCCAGGGGGTGCCCAGTTAGCACACAGCTAAGGTGCATGGACACGGGGTGGATGGTCTCTAGTGATGCCATTAGGGTCCCGAGGCTCCTGTTCAGAGAGGAAACGGGGCCAACTCAGAGTCATTTAACTTTGCTATTATTACTCTGAACCTGAGTGAAAACACACAGCTTTTACAAGGCTGGCCCTGAGTCAGACCCTCCTATGTCAAAGGCCCCCGAGGGACATACCCCAGGCCACCAGGCATGAGCACGCCAGCAAGGGGGTTACTGCTCTCAGAGCCGGAGGGGCCACCGGGACTGTGGAGACAGCCAGGGCTCACGGAGTCAGCCCCCTGTGGGCCCAGGCAGGCCCAGGGGCCAGGAGCGCACTCCCCCATCTGCAGAGAGCCCATGACCGGAGTGCAGTGAGGGCCCAGAATGAGTAACACTCCTGTGTCCCACGCGAAGGTGAGGGCGGACTCTCCCTTTAAGAGCACCTGTTGGTCAAAAAGAGCATGGCTGTGGCCAGATGCAGACGGCACCCCACTTCTGCCATCCCACCAAGGCCAGCGCAGAGAACAAGAACGGGTGAAGCCTGTCACTGGCCAGACCAGATCCAGGGCCAGGAGGAGCTCTGCCTGAAGCCGGCCGCGTGGCCCCAGGGTCCCCGCGCCTCATACCCGCACCCGGCACGGGGAAGGGAGAAAACAAGGCCAGCCGAGGCGCCAAGGATGCCCGTCGGAAAGCCACCGGCAAAAGCCACAGAACCACCGGCGCGCCTGTCACCAGGGGCAGCTTGCTGGGCAGTCACTCGAGGACGGGGAGGCCTCCGTGCTGATCCGGAACGGTCACCGGGGCGACCCCAGAGGGTCAGAGCGTGTGACAAGACAGCTCGTCATATCGGAAGACGCGCACACGTGTGCAAGGCAGCCACCCCGGAGCGACGCGTGTCCCACAGGGCAGCGGGGGCGTCTCCGGGCCGCGGGCAGGTGCCGGGACGCGGTCTGTTTGTCCTTGCCTACCCGGTCAGGGTGTTTCGTGTTTATCTGTTACCTGATTACGAATCATCAGTCTTAAACAATCTTGAGAGGTGCAGCGCCTCTGTTTCTGGTTGGTTCTGGGCTAAGGCTCTCTCCCTGCTGCAAGAGCCCCACGATGCTGGCCTGCACTTGCTTCTCCACGCCACTCCCCCCACCCAGCGAGCCAAAGCAAAGGGCATGGCCGGGTGCACCCCGGGTCATTCTCGCGCTCACGCGCTGGGCTGGACTCTGCCCGGGTTCCCTGTGCACAGCCGGCCACACCTGGACACACGCGAACCTGTGCCCGCTCCGGGGCAATCGGCGGGGCTCCGGGGCCATGCCCCCAGGCCAGGTGCAGGCAGACCGCACCCCCCCCCCCACCCCGGGACTGGCCGGGTGCTGGCATGATCACCGAGCCGGGAAGGCAGGTTGTGCCAGGACGCAGGGTTATGTGAGAAAAGCAAGGTGGGGGTCCACGTGGAGGAGCAGGGGCAGTGTCTGCAAGGAAGGCGGGGACAGACGTGGACGTGGGTGCGTTTTTGCTCACTGAAACCAGAGACAAACCGTGAGGGTAGAAGGTGCGGAGGGGAGACACCTTGTCTGCAGGCACGGCCTCGGAAACACGTCACTGCTCCGCACGATTATAAAAACAAAGCTGGGATCGGAAAGGCAATACTTACAAAAAGTAAACGGCAACAAATGATAGCGTAACTGCCCCAAACGGTACCTGGGGACAAAGTGAGTGTCACGGACCCTTGCTGGTGGCAGGTGGGGCTAATGGTGCCGTCATCCCAAGACGGGGCGCGAGCGTGTGCTGGAATAAAACAGAGCAATCTTCAGCGGGTGTCGTTTAGATCTGGCACTTACGGGAGGAGACACACATGCACGGCACCCATCGAGCTGTGCTACAGGGAAGATAAGAGCCCAAGCCTGTAGCCCTGAGGCGGAACTGAAGAGCCCATGTGAACACACGAAGTATTTTATCCTGAAAAAATTCCTGGTTCCGTCCACAGAAAAGCCTGGAAGGGGGTGGCTGGGTGGCTCAGTCGGTTAAGTGTCCGACTTCGGCTCAGGTCATGATCTCACAGCTCGTGGGTTCATGACCCGCGTCGGGCTCTGTGCCGAGAGCTCGGAGCCTGGAGCCTGCTTTGGATTCTGTGTCTCCCTCGCTCTCTGCCCCTAACCCACTCGCATTCTGTCTCTGTCTCTCTCAAAAATAAATAAACTTTAAAAAAAAAAAAAAAAAAAAAAGCCTGGAAGAATGACAACTCAGAGTGGCAGTTTTTTCTTTGGAGAAAGAGTGACTTCAGGTCTGGGGCAGAAAACACAAGCCAAGCCTACAATGTCCTAAAATACCAGAAAGCAAGGAAAATGGCAAAAACGAAGGGGCTCACAGCAGAGACCGAGGAGCCTTCACGGAGGCTCTGTGGGCCGCAGGCGGGGCGGTCCCAGCACCCCTCGGTGGTAGGGGCCCGAGGGCACGCCGAGGTCGGGGGGCCGGCAGAGGAAGGGCCACCAGGAAAGAGCCGGGCTCGGGAAGCCCCACGCTAACCTGGAGGGCGGAGGAGCGGGGAGGCAGCTCGGTGATGTCCACCGGGCATGCCCCTCGCCTGTCCGCCCTGCGCAGGCCTCTCCCGTCGGGGCCACTGGGCCCGCACCCGCTCCACGCGCTGGGCGTGAGGCCGCAGGGCGGGCTGGGCTCTAGCGCTCGGGGGCCCGTTCTCCTACTTGGGCTCCGGCCAGGGAACGAGCAGGGATCCCCGGGCAGGTGCCCCACAGACACGGACAGGACGCCGAGCCGGTGCAGAAGCTGAGCCCCGGCCACCCCCGGGAACCGTCAGCCTGGCCCAGGCAAGGCGACGTGCCCCCCACACCTGGCCTCCCCTACCTGTGCCGGGTGAGCCGCTCAGAACCACACGGTGGGCTCGGGCTTCTCTGCCAGGTAAGAGGCTACGCTGTTCCACCCCCCACCCCCCACCCCCGCAAGGGCAGAAACGAAAGGCAGGCCGTCCCCGCCGTGTGACGGCCAGGACAAGTGTGAGCCCCGGGCCCCAGCAGTCTGAGAGAGGCAGGGGAACCCGGAGGCGGGCTTGCAGGCACAGCCGGGCATCTGAGGCAGCGGGGACACTGCTCAGGGGTCTTCGCGCTGTCTCACTCGGCCCAGCCCTCGACACGAGGCGTGTGCTGAGTGCTAGGGCTCTGGCCACCCGGGGTGGGAAACGGTGTCTCAAGGCGTGCAGAGGCCACAGCCGGGTGCCCCAGCAGGGCGGTGGGGACAGCCTGAGAGCCCCCTCCATCAAACAGAGGGGGCAACTGAGGCTCAGAGGCACCACCGTGGGTCACAGGTCACACAGACACAATGAGACTGCCAAGCCAGGCCAGATCCAAGGGCCACAGAAACTCCCTGGGGGTACCACACCCTAAAATCCGAAGGAGGAAGATTTCCCTGTGGGCTCATCCTACTCTCTGGGACAAGGAGGAGCATGCAGGGGGCTGATGTGTCTCAGACCTCTCGTCTCCTGGCTCTGCTCAGGCTTCCAGACCCGGCACAGACGCCTCCTCCCCCAGGAAGCCCTCTGTGTACCACTCCTGTTGGTGCTGGATGACACCCTCTACCCCACACCTCCCGTCCACCCCTATACAACTCTGAACAACTCCAGTCAGTGGAAACAGTCTGTGACTCCTACCCTCAGGACAGGCTGGGCACGGGGGACTGGATGGTCTGTGTGGAAGGAAAGAGGAAGGAGGGAGGGAGGAATGGGGGAAGGGGGGAGGGAGGAAGGGAGAAAGGGGGGAGGGATGAAGGGGGGGCAGGGAGGGAGGGAGGAAGGGGGAGAAGGGAGGAAGGGGTGCAGGGAGGAAGGGGAAAGGGAGGAAG
>NC_064815.1:33814590-33817095 GCF_023721935.1 Panthera uncia | reverse complement strand
GGAGGGAGAAAGGAAGGAGGAAGGAAGGAGGGAGGGAGGGAGGAATGAAGGGGGAGGAGGGGGGAAGGGAGGAAGGAAGGAGGGAGGAGAGAGAGGAAGGAGGGAGGAGGGAGAGAGGAAGGAGGGAGGAGGGAGAGAGGAAGGGGGGGAGGGAGGAAGGGGGGGAGGGAGGAGGCAGGGAGGAAGGGAGGAGGGAGGAAGGAAGGAGGAGGGAGGGAGGGAGGAAGGGGGAAGGGAGGAAGGAGGGAGGAGGGAGGGAGGAAGGAGGGAGGGAGGAAGGGGGAAGGGAGGAAGGAGGGAGGAGGGAGGGAGGAAGGGAGGAGGGAGGAAGGGAGGAGGGAGGGAGGAAGAGAGGAGGGAGGGAGGAAGGAAGGAGGAGGGAGGGAGGGAAGAAGGGGGAAGGCAGGAAGGGAGGAAGAAGGGAGGGAGGCAGGGAGGTGAAGGAAGGAGTGAGCGAGCCGCAGGGCGGCCTCCCTGGATGCTGGAGCCGGGCGTCCGTGCCCCGTGGGCCCCACCATTCTAGGGGAGATGACATTTGGCTCGACTGAGAAACTGCATTGGCCAAGGTTCCCCAGCCAGGCCATGGTGGAGCTGGGCTCCAACCCCAATCCGGAAGATTCTAGAGCTCAAGAGCCTCCTCTGCAAGTCAGACGGGAAACCGGGTCGCGGTCCCGGCCTACCCTCCACACACACCTGCCTAAGTCAGCTGCCCCCCTCCTGAATGGGTCAGGGATGTGACGCGGTGGCTTTCCCGCCAGGGGCGAATAACCCGAACCCAGTCATGAGCGGACTCAGCCGGGCCAGAAACCGTAAGGCCGCTCCGGGCACTTGAGAGACCGGGCAGGTGCCGGGCCCGGACCGGGTTAGTGAGGAACCCGCAGCCGTGATAGCGTCCCGACTGCGGTCATCACCCTCCGAGGGGCCCCATTCGCGGGGGACGTGCCGAGGTCACTCAGTCTCAAGCGGCACGGGGGTAACTAAGAGGCAGAGGCACGTGGACGGCGTCAGCTGGCAGGTCCGGGGGAGGCACACGCTCCTTGTAAACCTTTCTGTTTGAGACGCTTTCAAAAAAAGTAGAAAATAAAAAATAATAATAAGTAAATAAAAGAAATTTTTAAAAATTTACTAAATAAAAAACTTTTTTTTTTTAAGTCAAAAGGGAAAAAACGAGTACACAAAAACCTTGACTTTGAGCTTCTCTGGACAGATCTGAGATCTGGCCGATGGGGCACAGAGACCAGGGCGCAGGCTGGCGAGCCGGGGCCCTGCTGGCGGGAACTTCGCCACTCTGGACTGGCCCCAGCGTCCTCTGTGGGCGGGGACCAAGGGGCCCGGGCTCGGCGAGGCCTCGGCGGATGCTGAGCGCACGGAGGTCGAGCACCCGCACACCGGAGCCCCGGGAGTCTGGCCAGGCCCCGGGGCTCTGGAACGCTGCCTCCAAGGCCCCCGGGACTCCACCGTTCGGCCACCAGGACAAAGCAGGCGGGCGTGGAGCAGAAGGGTGGAGAGACGCGCAGAGAGGCGTGAGGCTGTCGGGCTCTGGAGTCAGGAAGAGAATCTCAACCTGTCTCGATCTGTGGCAAACAGGGTGGCCGCGGGCGCGGCTGAGTCTCGGCTTCCCCGTGCGGGAAACGACACCACAGAGGGAAGCGAGCCCCACGGGGTGCTGTAGAGGCGCCTGTCCCCTGCCACCAAGGCCGCCTTCCTCCCGGGGGACGCCCAGGCTCCTCCAGCAGGGATGGGGGTCAGCTCCATTCCCGCCCTCTCCAACAGCTGGAGCACAGTGACCCCAGGTGGCCGGCACCTCCCCACCGATGGCTTCACAAGACGGAAAGCAGACGCCGAGCTTCTCCTGTCACACGGGACCCTGCGCAGCACTGCTCGGTGTGGGTGGGTCTCTCCACCCGGCACAGGGCGGGCGCCACCCTGCCTCACCCCCTCGTCCGGAGAAGCTCCCGCCAACGGCCGAGACCACCAAGCGGGCACGGCACAGGGGACAGGAAGGTGGGTCACCCTCCCCGGGCCCTGAGGCCGTCAATGGCAGGCCCCCCTTCCCAAAGCCGGTGGGGGTGGGGAGCCGGCCTGCAGGGTGGGGTGGGCCAGTGGGTCAGGCCGCAGGAATCAGAGTAACAGGGAAGGCTGGGGATCCCGGATCCGTGATGGGCTGGGCAGCCCGGGCCGAGCTGCCCACCTCCCTGCTCTGGTCCGTCTGGCAAAAGAGCCCACAAGGACACGGCCTCCCGAAATACCTGGGGAAGCATATCAGACACGCGCTGGAGGGCCAGGACTGTCCTCATTTGCTGCTGAAAGCCCAGCCCTGGAGCTGCACCCAGCACCCAGCACCCAGGCCCTGGAACTGCACCCAGCACCCAGCCCCTGGAGGAGAACCCAGCACCCAGCCCTTGAAGTGGTACTCAGCACCCAGCACCCAGCTCCTGAAGTTGTACTCAGCACCCAACACCATGTCCCTGGAACTGCACCCAGCACCCAGCCCCTGAAGTTGTC
>NC_064815.1:33789121-33814580 GCF_023721935.1 Panthera uncia | reverse complement strand
CACCCAGCACCCAGCCCCTGAAGTTGTCCTCAGCACCCAGCACCCAGTCCCTGGAGGAGAACCCAGCACCCAGCCCCTGAAGTTGTACTCAGCACCCAGCACCCAGCCCCTGAAGCTGTACCCAACACCCAGCATCCAGCCCCTAGAGCTGCACCCAGCACCCAGCCCCTGGAGGAGAACCCAGCACCCGGCCCCTCGAGCTATACCCAGCATCCAGCACCAAGCCCCTGAACCTGTACTCAACTCAGCACCCAGCCCCTGGAGCTGTACTCAGCACCCAGCACCCAGTGAGTGTCAAAGGGCAGCTGTTGAGTTATTCAGTAAAGAGCACGTAGATGGCACGTCACAAATGAGGATGCATATATGACGACTGACCGTCATCACTGTCCCTGCTGCTGTCATGTGACTCATGGCAAATAAGATGCCAGGGCAGGCAGGGACATCCCTCCAGGCCCTCTGCCCGCCCCCCACTCCCCCCGCTTCAGAAGCTGGACTCAACCTGAACCTTGGAGCCAGGAGCTAAGTTCAGGCTGGTCAGTTACCAGCATCATGATGCCCGCTTCCTAGAGGCTCCATAACAAAGACTCTTACTTTTCTGAGCCATCCGGCTCCTCTGAGACCCCAGAGGAGCCACACCACTCTCCCAGCAGAATGCACATCCGTGCACTTTGCCTCAAACTCACAGGGTTCAGGCACCCCCCGTACGCCCCCACCCGAGGCCAGGTCACAGGGCACCGTGCTTGGAGGAGGCCGAAACGGCCTCTCGGCCAACGATGCACACGCAACTGGTCCTGGGAGATTCAGATCCCACTCTCACTGAGCACAGCCCAAGCGGTCCTGTGTGAAGGAAGCGATGTGCCAAAGCCACCCAGGGAGGAGTCCACTGTGCATGTAGGAGCCCTGACATCTGCACTCTGGGCCCCATCCTCGCTCCCACCCCACTCCCCAGTGCCCCCAAAGCCACTCTTCCTGCCGGTCAGAAGATGCACCCCAGCCCTCCAGAGCCCCATCCCACCCCATAGGCTCAGCTGGGCAGGGCCATCCCCTGGGAAGGCCCTGTCAGCGGTTGTGGCCTCTGGAGTCCTTAGAACAGGACGTAAGTTGGCTCTGTGCTGTCACGGCTGTGTGCCCTGAGCAAGCCACCTCACACTCTGGGACTCAGTGTCCTTACCTGTAGCATGGGGTCGACTACCACCAGCCTTCTGTGGTTTCTGTGAGGTTAAACGGTCCTAGCAAACTGCCTGGCATGCAATCCTCATTATACACATGCCTCAGATGCTTCTCAGTGACCCACCCACATGCACAGGTGCACACCGCCCTGCTCGTCAGAACCATGAAGTCAAGTGCAAGAATACCAGCCATTGGGAATGCAAGCTGGTGCAGCCACTCCGGAAAACAGTCTGGAGGTTCCTCAAAAAACTAAAAATAGAACTACCCTACAGCCCAGCAACTGCACTACCAGGAATTTATCCACGGGATACAGGGGTGCTGTTTCGAAGGGACACATGCACCCCCATGTTTATAGCAGCACTATCGACAACAGCCGAAGTATGGAAAGAGCCCAAATGTCCATCGATGGATGCATGGATAAAGAAAACGTGGCATGCATACACACACACACACACACACACAACGGAATATTACTCGGCAATCAAAGAGAATGAAATCTTGCCATTTGCAACTACGTGGATGGAACTGGAGGGTGTAATGCTAAGTGAAATTAGTCAGAAAGACAAAAATCATATGACTTCAGTCATATGAGGACTTTAAGAGACAAAACAGATGAACGTAACGGAAAGGAAACGAAAATAATATAAAAAACAGGGAGGGGGACAAAACAGAAGAGACTCATAAATATGGAGAACAAACTGACAGCTATTGAAGGGGGTGTTGGAGGGGGGATGGGCTAAATGGGTCAGGGGCACTAAGGAATCTACTCCTGAAATCAGTGTTGCACTATATGCTAACTAATTTGGATGTAAATTTTAAAAAATGAAAAATTAAAAAAAAAGAACACCAGGCATTAGGGGATCAGCTGGTTAAGCGTTCGACTCTTGACTTCGGCTCAGGTTATGATACCATAGTCATGAGATCGAATCCCGCGTCGGGCTCTGTGCTGTCAGCAAAGCTTGGGATTCTCTCCCTCTCTCTCTCTGCCCCTCCCCCACTCAGACTCAGGTGCGTGCGCGCGCTCTCTCTCTCTCTCTAAAAAAAAAAAAAGGAAAGCGGTACTCCGTACTGGACAAACGCATCAATATATAAAAATCCAATCTAACGAGAAAATGGAACAGCAACCATATTTTGCTCCAGCCAGAAGGTGAGTTGACAAGAACATCAGCTCCCACAGAACGAGCCACCGGGTAGGAGAGTGGACATCCTCACGAACTACAAAGAAACACAAAGAAAATACCACTGCGGACTCCTTGTGCAGGTTTAAATCTGCAGAAACAGTAGAAAGAAATAGAGAGAGAGCTCATGTGACCGCGACACCCTCTCCCCAAAGGTAACGATCTACAAGACGGTGGCAGCGTCCAGGGTGCCCACGGTGATACACCCAGATTCGGGTCATCAGGGGCCACCAGGATGGCTCACTCTGTCCTTTAAAAGCCGCACCCACCCCGTCTTCCCGATCCCTCCCTCCTCTGCCCCAGCTTCCAACCCCTGGTAGCCACCAACCTCTTCCCCATTTCTCCAATTTTGTCACTTTGAGCGCGGACTTCAACGGAAGCACCGGGATGTAACCCCCAGGGACTGGCTGGTCTCCTTCAGCACAGCCCCCAAGATACTCTCCAGCTGCTGCCCTATCCAAGGTCCCCTCCCTGTTCGGGCCGAGGCCTCATCCACAGTGTGTGTGCACCCGCTTTACTCCACCCTGCACCCACCGAAGGGCGTCGGGGTCGTTTCCAGGTTGGGGCTATCACAAATAAAGCTGCCGTGAGCAAAACTAACGCACAGGTGTTCGCGGGGACGTAAGCCACCGCTGCTCCGGGACAGGCAACTGAGTGCTGGTCACTCGGCAGAATCAATTTTAGGTCTTTAAAAAGCTGCCAAAGTGCCCTGCAGGCTGTGGCATCTGCGCCCCGCCCCCCACCTGGGCTGAACAACCCGTGTCTCCACACCCTCCACGGCTCAGGAGGGGTCCCTGCCGTTTATTTCAGACCGGACAGGCGCGGCTCCCGGGACTGGAGGCGGGACTCCCGGGGCTGGAGGCGGGGCTCCCGGGGCTGGAGGCGGGGCTCCCGGGACTGGAGGCGGGGCTCCCGGGGCTGGAGGTGGGCTCCCGGGACTGGAGGCGGGACTCCTGGGGCTGGAGGCGGGACTCCTGGGACTGGAGGCGGGGCTCCCGGGACTGGAGGCGGGACTCCCGGGGCTGGAGGCGGGGCTCCCGGGGCTAGAGGCGGGGCTCCCGGGGCTGGAGGCGGGGCTCCAGGGGTCAGGGTTCCTGGAGGCTGACGGTCTGGACATCTGTCCCTGCGTCTGTTCCACCTGCGTTTCCTTTTCCGGGAAGGGTCTCTCCGTGTCTCCTGCCCAATATCTAAGCAGACAGTTTGGCTTTGTGTAGCGGATTCCGGAGGTCTTTCTATATTCTAGACACTAGGCCTCGTTCGGGCATGTGGCTGGGGACGTGTGCTCTCACCTTAGGCCCGTCCCCTACCCTCTGCACATGACCCTTCAAGGACCAAACACCTTAAATTTGAGAAGTCACTTTGTCTATCTTCCTTTCATATATCACAGTCTTGCCACCAAAGTGCTCTGTCCCAGTCAGTCATGGGGCCTGAAGACCTTCCCTAGAAGTTTCACAGCCGTGCTAGGTCTGCGATCCATCTCGAGTTCCGTTTTGAGTAAGATGCAGGATTGAGGTCAAGGCCGCTTTCCGGCCCCTACGTGGAAAGCCTATCCCCTTCCACTGCCTCACCGTCCCGGTCCCATCAGAAGTCGGCTGGGCACAGCTGTGTGGTTCCTGTTCTGAGCCGCATCCTGGCTGCCGCAGGGACACAGCGAGCCTCCTGCCTTATTAACTCGTTGTTCCTTTGCAATGTTGTTTCTGCTGCCCTGGGTTCTGTCCACTCCCACGCAGACTTTAACTAAACACCTGCTGAGATATTGGTAGCAAATGCATTAAACCCAGGGATCAGTCTGAGGACAAGTGACATCTTTCCAAGGTGGAGTCTCCTCATCCATGGACATGGTATGTTTCTCTGCATATTCGGTGTTCTTAGACTTCTTTCCTCAGCATTTTGTAATTTTAAGCACGCATATCCTGCACGTGTTAAGTTTGTACCGAAGGAGGTTACTTTATTTACAGTGGCTGTAACGATACTGCATCTTTAATTTCTGTTCACACGGCACATTGCTCGTATGTGGAAATGCAGGTGGTGTTTGCAAGCTGACCTTGCATTCTGCGGTCGTGCCGAACTCATGCATTAGTTCTGGGAATTTCTGTAGATTCCTCGGGTTTAGCCCACAGTTGATTTAACGTGGGAAATCACTGAATGTAAACCCATCCTGGTGACAGATTACAGGGGGAAATCATACGAAGGGTCTGCAGATAAATTGTGAGTGCTAATTGTAGTCTCTGTGGACTCCAGACCATTTTATCAAAACCCACTGCATTAGCATATAACCTAACAGGCTATCAAAAATTGAAATGTTTTAAAGATACCATTTATAAAAACATGAAAATGTGAATCACTTGGGAACAAACTGAAGATTTTATGACCTTCATGGAGAAAACTGTTGGAAAATTCTTTAAAGTCCTAGATAAGAGAGACACCATGTTCATGGGTTACATAGGAAAGGTGTCGATTCTCACCGAATAAATGCAGAACTCAGTGCAATACGGGTCAAAACCCCAAGTGGTGACTCTGGAGAACCAGACAAGCTGATTACAAACTATGAGGAAAACACAAAGGCCTATTCAGTGATGAAAATGAAGGGAACAGTGACTTCCAGCACCAGTAAAAGCTCACCAAGTCGGACAGGGATCCAAGACACAAAAACATACACATTCACTCCATTCATATGAAGTTCCAAACCGGGTAGCAGCAGAGAAAGCAACATTGCCCTGTTAGGGCTGCGTGCACGCCAGAGGACTAAAAGGAAACGCAGGAGAGTAATGACCGCAGAAGTCATGCAGCGTGGTCGGGAGAGGCACACTGGAAGCCCCGAGGTGTAGCCACTTACAAACGGATCCTGGCTACACGGGTGCTCATTTTATATGTGCTCTCTAAGCCCTGTGAGTGCATGTGTGCACACACGTGTAAACGTTCTGTGCGCTCTTCTGTGTATACGATGTAGCTTGCAACTTAAAGAGAAGACAGAGATGGAGAACAAAAGAGGCAGAAAAAGAATTATTTTAAGTAGGACAAACGAAAAAGAAAGAGGGAGCATCTTCCTGATCACAAATCAAGACTCCTGTTACAGCTACGGTGATTGACAGGGTGGTGCTGGGTCAGGGAGAGGTAGGCAGTCCAATCGTCCAGAGAGGAAATGCACTTGATACACAATAGGGGCGGTATTCCAGGTCAGTGCAAGGAAGGCAGAATTTTAGCAGGTGCTTCTGGGACACCTGGTTGTCCCTGTGGAAAGGTCAAACTGTACCCCTCCTTCATACCATAGAAAACACCAATTCCAGGGACACCTGAGACCTAACTACAAAAGAAAACACTGTAAGGTTTCTAACATAATTTAGGAGACCATCTTCATGGTCTCAGGAAAGGACAGGATTTCTTTATCCTTCATCAAGTCATAAAAACACTAACCTTAACAGGAAAAAGTAGTACATTCAACTACCTTGGACAAGCCACAAACTGGGGGATGAATGTGCAAGTACAAAGAGACGGTGGTTTAATATCTACAACATTTTACAACCCATAAAAAGAACTAGGAAAAGATAGGCACGCCTGGGTGGCTCAGTCAGCTGGGTGTCTGACTTCATCTCAGGTCACGATCTCGAAGTTCGTGAGTTTGTGAGTTCGAGCCCCACGACAGGCTCTGTGCTGACAGCTTGGAGCCTGGAGCCTGCTTTGGTTTCCGTGTCTCCCTCTCTCTCTGCCCCTCCCCTACTCATGTTCTGTTTCTTTCTCTCTCAGAAAATAGGTGAACATTTAAAAACAATTTTTTTAATAACCAAAAAAAAAAAGGATTAGAAAAAGACATACAACCCAATACCGAAATGGGTAAAAGACTCGCACAGGGAATGAACATATGAAAAGATGCTTCATCGAATCAGTCATCAGGGAAATGTAAATTGAAACCACAACGAGGCAGCATCACACAGCCACCGAAATAACCAAGAAGCCCACCACCAGCCAGCAATACCCAGCGTTGGTGAAGGTGTGGGGAAGTGGGGCCCGCACACACAGCTTTCCCCAGTGAATGGAAGACACACACGGATGACAACCCAGCAGGTCCACACCTGAGTACGTACCGTGGACAATGCCTGTCCATGTGCAAAGGAGGCACAAACGCTCACAGCCACCAAAAAGCAGGGTCTAGCCAAACAACCGTCAACTATGGAACGGGTCAGCCATGGAATATTCAGACAATCAAACACTGTACCCAACAAAAACAGGACAGCTCCTCAAAGGTCACACACACAGCTGCCACAGACCCTGGTAGGTAGGTGCCCAAGAGGACTGAAAGCGTGCTCATGTGAATACATGAGTGTAGATGTTCACGGCAGTGCTATTCATAAGAACCAAACTGTGGGAACAGCCTGACGTCCACCAACAGACGAATGGGCAAACCAAACGTGGTCTAGCCATACCGTGGGCCGCCACTCAACCACAGAGAGGAAGGGAGCTCTCGTCTATGTTGCAGCGACAACGAACCTGGAAGGCATTATGTTAAATGACAGAAGCCAGACTTGTCGAGACCACATGTTGAGTGATTCTGTGTTCATGAAGCAGCCAGAACGGGACATGCACAGAGGCGGCTGGTGGTTGCAGGGGTGGGGCGGGGAGATGGGGAGCAATGACCAGTGGGCACGGGGTACCCTGTGGGGTGGTGTAAAGGTTCCAGAACAAGATGGTGGGGCGGATGCATGGTGCTGTGACTAGAGTGCTGTGTTCACTCTAAAAATGGTTAGTTTTAGGTTACACGAATTTCACCCTAATTAAAAAAAAAAAGAATAAATGACAGCTGCTTTCTTCAATGAATGAATCTTAGAACATTGAACAGAAAATAAGACAGAAAAGAAAATAACAAAGAGAATGATTCCATTTATACAAAACTTAAAATACGCAGAACAAGAATGCATGCTTCGGGCAAGTATACATAGGTGGTAAAATTATCAAGTGTTAGAGAGAAGGAGTCCCCAGGACGGACGCTAACTCTTCTGGTTCTTAACCCTCACAGTTTGGTCCATTAGAATTACTTCACTAAAATGCATTATACAGGGGCGCCTGGGTGGCTCAGTTGGTTAAGCGTCTGACTTCAGCTCAGGTCACGATCTCGCGGTCCGCGAGTTCGAGCCCCGCGTCGGGCTCTGGGCTGACGGCTCAGAGCCTGGAGCCTGCTTCCGATTCTGTGTCTCCCTCTCTCTCTCCCCCTCCCCCATTCATGCTGTGTCTCTCTCTGTCTCAAAAATAAATAAACGTTAAAAAAAATTTTTTTTAAATAAATAAAATAAAATAAAGTGCATTATACATTCTTTAAGGCATTCCTGGGGGGGCTCAGTCGGTTAAATGTCCGACTCTTGATTTCGGCTCAGGTCGTGATCCCAGGATCATGGGATCGAGCCCTGCATCAGGCTCCGTGATGACTAGAGAGCATGCTTGGGATTCTCTCTCACTCTCTGCCCCTTCCCCGCTAGCATACGCACTCTGTCCCTCTCTCTCTCCAAAATTGGAAAAATTTTAAACTAAGGAAAAAGAAAATGGCATTCTTCCTGATGTATGTAAATCTAAAACACACTTTAAAGGAGTAAAGAAAGAACAAATATTGTTAAAATGTCGATACTACCCACAGCAATCTACATATTCAATGCAATCCCTATCAAAATAACACCAGCATTCTTCACAGAGCTAGAACAAATAATCCTAAAATTTGTATGGAACCAGAAAAGACCCTGAATAGCCAAAGCAATCTTGAAAAAGAAAACCAAAGTAGGAGGCATCACAATCACGGACTTCAAGCTGTATTACAAAGCTGTAATCATCAAGACAGTATGGTACTGGCACAAGAACAGACAGATCAATGGAATAGAATAGAGAACCCAGAAATAGACCCACAAATGTATGGCCAACTAACCTTTGACAAAGCAGGAAAGAATATCCAATGGAATAAAGACAGTCTCTTCAGCAAGTGGTGCTGGGAGAACTGGACAGCGACATGCAGAAAAGAATGAACCTGGACCACTTTCTTACACCAGACACAAAAATAAACTCAAAATGGATGGAAGACCTCAATGTAAGACAGGAAGCCATCAAAATCCTCGAGGAGAAAGCAGGCAAAAACCTCCATCTTGGCCGCAGCAACTTCTTATTCAACGCATCTCCGGAGGCAAGGGAAACAAAAGCAAAATCAAAATAAAAAGCTTCTTTCTGCACAGCAAAGGAAACAGTCAGCAAAACTAAAAGGCAACCGACAAAATGGGAGAAGATATTTGAAAATGACATATCAGATAAAAGGTCAGTGTCCAAAATCTATAAAGAACTTATCAAACTCAACACCCAAATAACAAACAATCCAGTGAAGAAATGGGCAAAAGACACGAATAGACACTTCTCCAAAGAAGACATCCAGATGGCCAACAGGCACATGAAAAGATGCTCAACATCACTCATGATCAGGGAAATACAAATCAAAACCACACTGAGATACCACCTGGTGCCTGTCAGAATGGCTAAAATTAACAACTCAGGCAACAACGGATGTTGGCGAGGATGCGGAGAAAAAGAGGATCTCTTTTGCACTGCTGGTGGGAATGCACACTGGTGCAGACACTCTGGAAAACAGTATGGAGGTTCCTCAAAAAACTAAAAATAGAACTACCCTTCGACCCAGGAATTGCACTACTAGGCATTTATCCACGGGATACCGGTGTGCTGCTTCGAAGGGGCACATGCACCCCCATGTTTATAGCAGCACTATCGACAACAGCCAAAGGATGGAAAGACCCCAAATGTCCACCGACGGATGAATGGATAAAGAAGATGTGATATATATATACAATGGAGTATTACTCGGCCATCAAAAAGAATGAAATCTTGCCATTTGCAACTATGTGGATGGAACTGGAGGATGTTATGCTAAGTGAAATTAGTCAGAGAAAGACAAATATCATATGACTTCACTCATATGAGGACTTTAAGAGACAAAACACATGAACATAACAGAAAGGAAACAAAAATAATATAAAAAGCAGGGAGGGGGACAAAACAGAAGAGACTCATAAATATGGAGAACAAACTGAGGGTTACTGGAGGGGGTGTGGGAGGGGGGATGGGCTAAATGGGTAAGGGGCACTAAGGAATCTATTCCTGAAATCATTGTTGTACTATATGCTAATTAATTTGGATATAAATTTTAAAAAATTAAAAATTAAATTAAAAAAAATCAAACAATGAAAGCTCGTGAAGGGGGAGAGCCCCATGCTGGGGTCCCCAGGCATCCCCCTCCAGCTCGTGAAGGGGGAGAGCCCCATGCTGGGGTCCCCAGGCATCCCCCCCAGCTCGTGAAGGGGGAGAGCCCCATGCTGGGGTCCCCAGGCATCCCCCTCCAGCTCGCAAAGGGGGAGAGCCCCATGCTGGGGTCCCCAGGCATCCCCTCCCAGCTCATGAAGGGGCAGAGCCCCATACTGGGGTCCCTGGATGCCGGCAGCTGGTTCTTGCAGTCTCTTCAGCTCAGGGCAAGGAAGAGCCCATTCTGTTCATGCTGTGCTCTGTTCCAAGGCCTCATTCTGCCCAGAGAAGGCCTGGGGGGGCCCTGGCAGCTGCCGGCCTCGCAATCACTGATAATATCTGAGTGCCACAGGCCAGCGAAGGCACACAGCAGGCACATAATAAATGCCCGGCCAGCGAGGGTACACAGCAGGCATTTAATAAATGCCCTGGAATGAACCTGTGGAACAAAGGCCTAGAATATCTTCAGAATGTCTGTGAGTCCCTGGGACTTGGCACATTTTAACTTAAATGCCAGCCTATGCCCAGAGCAGAGCAGCGAATGTTGAGCAGGGGAACAGCCTCTCCCCCTAACTGGTCCCAGAGGCAACTTGCAAAGGCACACTTCCCATAACTAAACCCCATCTGGAGACCTCACCCAGCTCCACCTGGTGGGGACTGAGCAGCTGTCCCTGGGCCCAGCAGAGATGAGGCAAAGCCACAGACAAAGACCCCCGGCAGCCCGCTGCAGTGGACCGGCCTGCCACACGCCTGCCCACCAGAGGCCCCACAGCAGCCTCCAGGCCAAAGCCGGCCCACCCTGCCGAGGACAAGGTCTGTCTCACAGTAGCGTCGAAAAGAACAGAACATCTACCAAGAGAAATGCAAGACTGAAACTGAAAACCAGAGAACGTTGTGAAGAGAAACGAAGAATCTGAATACACGGAGGGAGGTCTCACGTCCGGGACTCCGAAGCCGTGATACTGACGAGATACCAGTTCGGTAAGAAACCGATCTCCAGGGTGCCTGGGTGGGTGGCTCAGTCGGTTGTGCATCCGGCTTCGGCTCAGGTATGATCTCGCGGTCCGTGATTTCGAGCCCCGCATCGGGCTCTGTGCTGACAGCTCAGAGCCTGGAGCCTGTTTCGGATTCTGTGTCTCCCTCTCTCTCTGACCCTCCCCCGTTCATGCTCTGTCCCTCTCTGTCTCAAAAATAAATTAATGCAAAAAAAATAATAATAATAAAGAAAAGCAAAGGCCCCATAGCAACCAGGACGGTTTTGAGAAAGAACAAAATGAAAGGCTCGCACAACTTGGTTTCAGAACTTACGACAGAGCCCCCCTGCCTCACACGGCCTTCGGTGCCACGACGAGCACACAGAGCAATGGACAGACTGAGAGTCTAGAAATAAGCCTTCACACTTCCAGCCGCAGGTTCCCGTCCAACACGGAGAGCAGTGTTTCAACAGAAGGCGCTGGGACAACGGGACTCCACAGGAAAGAAATACTCCTGGACCCTGACCTCCAGCCACACACAAGAAGTAACTCAAAATGGGTCGTAGACCGGGGCGCCTGGGTGGCTCAGTGGGTTAAGCGTCTGACATCAGCTCAGGTCGGTCACGATCTCACGGTCCGTGAGTTTAATCCCCATGTTGGGCTCTGTGCAGACAGCTCGGAACCTGGAGCCTGCTTCACATTCTGTCTCCCTCTCTGCCCCTCCCCAGCTTTCTCTCCTTCTCTCTCTCTCAAAAATAAATAAACATTACACAAGTTAAAAAAAAAAAAAAAAAAGAAATGCCAAACCAAGTGGGAAGAAAAGATTTGCAAACACACATCTGATAAAGAATCCACGTCCAGAGTATATAAAGAGTGCTCCAAAGTCAACAATAAGACCAAGAACTCGATTGAAAAATGAGCAAAAAATTTAACTAAGGACTTTGCCAAAGACTTCGTACAAATGGCTAAGAAGCACCTGGAAAGCCGTCCAGTCTCATTAGTCACTAGGCACATGCAAAGCGAAGCCACGTACGATACCCGCGAGGCTGACGGCAATCCAAGCACAGGCGAGCCAACGTCGTTCTACGTAAAAGAAGCCAGAAACACAGGGCCACGCAGGGTCTGCTTCCATCATTTCAAGCGTCCTGAAAAGGTGTGCAGAGTCGTGGTGAGGTAGGGCGGTGGAGAGGACGGGTGGCAAATAGGCACCGGGGACGTTCGTCGGCAGGAGTCTTGGAGTCGGACGCCTACTCTGGGCGAGCGGTACGGTACGTGTGCGATACCCCGACCGAGCGGCTCCGGAAAGAGAGAGAAGGAGAGGCAGGAAAACACCTGTCTTCCAAGGACCCGGGTCGGCCCCTGGTTCCTAAACGCCAGACGGCTGGCGTCACGACGGGACACCCAGGGGAGACGGCGAGGTCCCGGTCCTGCCGGCCGTTCCGAGCCTGCTTCCACCCTAGGAAAAGGCAGGCCGCACCCCTACCGCCCAGACGGCGAGCGGTGACATGCGTGGAGCCCCCAGCATGGGGCAGGTGCCGAGAGCAGAGTGCTGTTCAGCAGGAACGTCACTGAACTTTTCTGGTGCAAAACAGGAAGAAGAAAACGAAGCTTTACCTCAAACTTCTGGACACATGGTCACTCTTTCAGGCGGCTTCCAGTGGCGTGGCTCGAGAGCGCACAATCCTGGGCCAAAACGCAGTCCCGTCTCTTCCCGCGCTGGTGCCCAATGGCCTCCAGGCGCACACTTGACTGGGACCCCAGGAGGAGCAAGACTGGTGACCGAAAACCTTGCAATAGGACACTGTGGGGCAGTTCGGTCGTAACTGGTCACTCGGCTTCCTTCCACCTCGTTCTGCGGGAGTCCCGATCCGTCACAAGGGAGTCCGAGGGCCGAGGCCACCACGCTCCAGGCACCAGCCCGGCCCAGACCTCAAGTCGGCCGAGCCCGGCACCAGACTTGGGGTGCAGAGCCCTCATTAACCCCTTGTTTCTGTGTTTTCCTGGCTGTGGTCCCTGGCCTCGTGGGGCTCGGAAGCTGTCCCCACCGGGCCCCACCAGCATGACGGACGGCCACTGCTCAGGCCACAACGTCTGGGGGGCCGCTGCGCCTCGGTCTGCAGCATGTGGGCGAGCAGGGGGCAGCGGTGCCCCCGCCCGTCTGCAGAAAAGTGGGCTCGTGTGCACTTACCCGCACCGAGAGGAAGCCCTGGGCTAACAGAGCAGCTCCCTTGTCCAAAGCATCTCGAGATGTCAAAGATCTCTTAAAATGCTGTTCAAATCACCCACTTCTGAGCTCCGGAAGCCCACGCGGTCAGGGGGAGGTGGTCCATGCACTAGGGACAGAATTCACTCCTCGGGGGCCCAGACCAGGCTCCCTGGAGCCGAGGGTCCCCGCAGGGGCACGGCCGGGCCCCACGTGGAGGGCCCCCTGGATACCTGGGCGGTCCTCTCTCGAGACGTCTAAGAGCCGTGACCCCGTGAGGGTGAGTGAGGGCAGGCGTCTTCTGCACACTGAGCCTCTCAGCCTCTGTAAACGAGGTGCAGCTTGTCCTGCGACCCGTGACTCACTCGAGATCCTTAACTGAGAGACACAGATGAGAAAGGAGCAGACGTGTCTCTGGAGCCCCTCCCTGCCCGCACCGTCCCCGCTCGTCGTGGGGGCCAGAGGAAGCAGTGCCTGCCCAAGGTCGCTCAGCGTCCCCAGGCCCACGTGCCCTCCCCTCCGAGAACACAGAGGCTGCAGAGAGAACCCGCAGGAAGAGAACGCAGGTGGAATTCGGGTGCACGTCCTCGGCCAGACCTACATCCACACGTGGCTTTAGCATCGGGCTGGCTCAGAACCCTTGAGAGAAACACCAGTCAAGTCTAGTGCAACATGGGGGCCCCGGCTCACCCCAGGAAACCCAGTCAGTTACTTCCAGTAAGGCCTCCCTCGGGCCGGGGGGCAAGGGCAGGGCCACCCGTGCGTCTCGTGTCCCACCGCAGCGCCCCAGCATGCTGTAGCTGAACACAGCAGTGAGTTCACGGGCACCTGATGGCAAGGTGATAGGACACACTGCGGTGACCCGATGGCGGGAAACGCGGTCGCAGCTTCTGCGTGTGGAGGGCACCGCGCACCGGACGTGAGCGGGCTTATGTCCGCCGTCTCCTTCACACCCGATGCTGGACGCCGTGATGTCACCACACGGCCCCGTACGGCAGGCGGGGGCAAGATCAGACATCCATCTGGGAAAGGCTGGACACGGGGCGGCCACGCTCAGGTTCACACTGGACCCAGGGAGGCAGGGGCCTGAGAACCTGGCTCTGAGGAGCTGCACCCCACCCCAAATCTCAACCTCGTGCTCCCCCTTCAGGAGAAGACTCTCAATGTTTCTGGCCAGGTGGCGCACAGATTCCAAAACGTGGGAAGTCTGATGTTCGTGAACTTTTCCGGTTCTGCAAATCCGAGTGCTGAAGGCCACGGAGCCCAGAGGACACGAGAACACCGTGTCCTTCCGCCAGCACTCCGGCTAACCACAGCTGCGACGTGGCTGAAAGGAGCAAAATGCTCCAGGAACACGGCTGCTTGCAGAATCATCATCATTTCCACACAATTAAACCTTGTTCGCCACGAAAGCATCGCTAGGAAGTGGCTCTGTTCTCGGCCCGGACCCGGGAACTCACAAGGAGCCATGTAAAATTGATTACGAGTTAATTGCTCTGAGAGACGCTTAGCTTTGAACTACGAGCCGTCACGGCAGGGGTAATTAAGAACAAGCCATGTTCAACAAACTCAACGAAAACCAAGACTTAAATGCTGAAATTGGCCGCTGGCCTGAATATAACAGGAAGGCGGTTCCAATCCGAAAGGCCATCGGCTGAGCACACGCCGTGCAGGAACGGGGCAGCGGGGCAGCGGTGAGGGCACCCAGGGCACATGACACCTCCCTCCAGTGCCCAGCGGGCTGCTCCAGCCAGGCTCTCCGGATCTGGCAGCCTCCCTGCACCCAGGCTACATCCACAGTCCCTCCCTTCCTGTGACTACGCCCGTGGTCGCGATGCCTGCACATGAGTACCCTTAAACCACATCCCTTCGGGTGTTTCTAAGCCGACAACGAAAATGCTGCACTGTGTGTTCACATACTTGGACAGGGAGTGACTTCTGGCCGCTGCAGACAACAGCCTGCCACCCGTCCTTCTGTCCTTCTGCAAATACGGTCAACGTAAACCCTTTGTGCGAAGGAGACTTCGTGTGCCCACCGCCCAGGCCACGGGATGCCCCGATGATGCCCAGACGGAGAAGTGTTACTTCCAGGTGCGTGTGGGCGTTTCTGGAGGAGGTGGGCACCTGGACCGGAGGATGGAATGGAGATGACCGTCCCCGTGGTGAGTGGGCGCCATCCCACCCACGGAGGGCCTGGGGGGGGGGGGGGGGGGGGGGGGAGGATAGCAGGAGAGTCAGCTCTCTGTGCAAGCTGGGACATCACATCCTCCTGCCCCCAGACAGCAGGGCTCCTGGGTCCCGGGCACTCAGACTCAGCCCAGAGCACACAGCGGGCTCTGCTGGGTCAGCCCCCACAATCACACGACCCGACTCCGGTACCAAATGCCTCAGGTATGTCTGCACCCCACTGGCCTCGTCTCCCCAGAGAATCCTCCCCAGTATGGCGAGGGTGACCGGCCCCTCGCCAGCTACTTAAAACGGGACGTTACTGAGCGCTGGATGTTCACATGGCTCCTTGTCTCCAGAACCTTCCGCACAGAACATACCCGAACATAAGAACATTTATGCCTTGTCTCGTCCATCACCCTACCACACCTCTCTGTATGAGATACACTGAATTTCTGGAGCTTTTATCGTAATTTTTTTAAGATACAGAAGTTTTTTTTTTTATATTGGCTGACTAAATGTACATACGTCAACGTTTTTGATAAATAATTATTAAATTGAAAGATTATGACTGTTCTGGAAATACACCACTTGGAGTTTTTGTATTTATACTGATTTATAGCGCCTTATTTAAAATGAGGCCTCGTTCCAACGTTTCGTGGCCCTGAGGCTTCTGCACCTTGGGGCAATCCACCCAGGTAAGACCACCCCTCTGACAGCGGAGGAGGTCAACTTTTTTTTTTTTTTAACGTTTTTTTTTATTTATTTATTTTTGGGACAGAGAGAGACAGAGCATGAACTGGGGAGGGGCAGAGAGAGAGGGAGACGCGGGGCTCGAACTCACGGACCATGAGATCGTGACCTGAGCTGAAGTCGGACGCTTAACCGACTGAGCCACCCAGGCGCCCCGGAGGTCAACTTTTTAAGAGTAAGGGCTAGGAACGGTCAGGAAAGGTCGGGGAAAAGTCGGGGAAAGGTGACTTCGACTGCTCGGTCCCAAGTGCGAATCTGGAATCTGAAACCCAGGACTCTGGCCCCGCTGAGTGGCCCGTGGAGGGCTTGCACACCAGGGTCCGTGTGTCATGCTGGAGGACCTCGGCCCTCAGAAGGGCAGGGTCTGGGTCACCCTCTCCGCCTTGACAGGATCCCTCCTGGTCACCTCCGACCACCCAGGCTGCCCCGGCCCTCAAACCAGAAACAAGCTTCCCGATCCCCACGCTTTCCGGTCTTGGCTGAAACGTTCCTCGGCCCGCGAAAGGCCGTCCCTAGCTGCGTGTCCAGCACAGACCCTCCCCCGCCCACTCCCGGTGCGTTTCCCACAAAGCCCCCGCCCTCCCTAGAAAGCACAGAATCACATGCCGACGAGCCAGTGAGCGGGAGAGAGCTCCTGCCTCCGAGGTCACACAGCCAGCCCTCAGCAAGGCCAGGCCGGCACCCAGGGTCATCCTCTGGCTCCCCTGTCTGACACAGCCTCCTCTTGATAGCAAAACAGCGTTGGGGCTCCCGGAGGGGGGATCTTGGGGGGCTCAGTCGGTTGAGCGTCTGAGTGTTGATTCCAGCTCAGGTCACGATCTCAGGTTTCGTGGGATCAAGCCCCGCGTTGGGCTCTGTGCTGACAGTGCAGATCAGAGCCTGCTTGGGATGCTCTCTCTGCCCCTTTCCCTCCCCTCCCCAGCTCTCTCTCTCTCTCTCTCTCTCTCTGTCTCTCTCTCTCTCAAAATAAATAAATAAACTTAAAAAAAAAAACGGTCTCTAGCACAGCCACCACTCTAAGGGTCCTCCAGGCCCTCCGCCTTCTGGAAGCTTCCCTAGGCTCCTCCCTTTTCAGTGCTGAAACTCTCCCAGGCCCAGAATTTGAGCACTTCTCAAGGCCAGGGCCAGAGCTCCGCTGCCCTGCCCAGACTCCCCACCGCACCCAGCCCAGGACAGCGCACATAGCCAAGCTTAGTGGGGCCGACGGCCCTGAAGTCGGCAGAGGGGACCTCATGCCCACACAGGCCAGGCTGGATGCTGGCCTGGCCTCTCTGGGACCACACACAAGCCCTTTCACCTATGAGCCCACTTTCCTCACCTAAACATCAGACAGAGACAACACACACACATACACACACACACACACACACACACACACACGGCTGCTGGGAGAGATTAATGAGGTCACAAGTGCCCGGTGCTCAGCAGGTACACAGCACAGATGAAGCCAACACTGACGACTGGGAGCCACTGGGCAAAACCAACACCTGAGGCAGGGGTAACCCCTGCCAAGCACTGGAACAAACCTTTAGAAAACGGTCTTTTCTGAAAGGCCAGAGAAAGGTCAGGAAAAGCCAAGGGCACCTGAATGGTCAAGGAGTGATTGAGGATGGATCCATGGGGACGATCTCACGGAGTGAATGAGTGAGTGGGAATAGGTAAGGAGTGGGAGAATGAGGCCAGATCACGTGGCATGAACGAGTGAATAAATGAATGACAGAAATGAATGAATGAATGAGGCCGGATCACGTGGCATGAACGAGTGAATGAATGAATGACAGAAATGAATGAATGAATGAGGCCGGATCACGTGGCATGAACGAGTGAATGAATGAATGACAGAAATGAATGAATGAATGAATGAGGCCGGATCACGGGAGTGAACGAGTGAATGAATGAATGACAGGAATGAATGAATGAATGAATGAGACCGGATCACGTCGCATGAACGAGTGAATGAGGACAGATACTGGAGGAAGAAGTGAAGGAGAATGAATGAACGAATGAACGAGAAATGGCCTCCGGTCCCCCAACAGCCCGGGTCTAGCCTCCACCAAAAGAGGGCTCTGTGCCAATGGCCAGAGGCCTGATCTCAGTGTGGGACACAAGTGGGGGGCGGGCAGGGCGGGAGGAGGTGTCGGTGGCCCCGAAGGGTGAAAGGGCCCCGCTGCAGCCAGGTCTGAGGCCTGCCGTGTCCCCCCCACCCCCACAGCCGCCCCTGAGGTCAAAGCACATCTGTGCAGCCGCCTCGCTCTCTGAAGGAGGCGGCGGGACCAGCTGTCGCCCCCGGGTCGCAGCGCGGGGAGCCGGCCCTTCAGGAGCCACGCTGACGGGACACCCCCCCACCGACTGTCAGAGTTCCGGAGGGTCCTCGCTGCGTTCCGCTCCTGGCCGCCCACACGCTTAGGGCGCGCCACCGGCCCCTGGACCGTCTGGGGGCCCTGATCCCACGCGGGAAGGGGCGCTCCCATCCGGACACGCGAGGCTACACGCGCCAGCTCCGGGAGCCACCTCCCAGCGAGCACCACCCTGTCCCAACTGCGCACCAAACGTGGAGGACGGGAGCGGGTGACACGTTCGCCTCACGAAGTATCAACAGCGAGGCCGAGTGACGGCTGAGGGTCCGTGGGCAGGGGGAGGAAGGGTGGGACCGCGGCGGCCAGGGCTCCTTGGCACGGCCCCCTCCCTGCCGCCCACGCCTGCCATTCTCTGCGACAGAACTTGTAACAGAGGGTCCCGCAGCGTTTCCAGCAACAGTCACCCAAACGCACTCCCCCACACCAGTGGCAGAAGTCACACTCGCCACGTGCACACACAACACGCTCACCGGGGACATCCGTCCGCACCCCACCTCAGCAGAGCCAACCTGAACCCCCGGCCCGCGCTCCCCTAACCGGCCAGAGAGCTCCGCACAACGGAAACCTGAGCACGCCTTCCTGGACGCCCCAACGCCCTCATGGCGCCCCACAGCCACCCGCCGGCTGCTGAGCCCCGGGCCGGCACCCCCCACCCCCACCCAGAGAGGGGCCGCAGCCTGCTGGGGTCTCCAGGCCCGCACGCCCCTGCGGGGAGGCCTTCAGAACACGTGCGCCCGGGCCAGCCCCCCCCGCCCCAGGTGCTCAGTGAACGCGCAGACCTGACAGAGACCCCCACACGTACAGGGACGCGGTTTCTGTCGGATCAGTAGGCATAGAGACACTTCCGCTCAGTGGCCGTGTCAGCACGCATGGCTGTTGGAAGATCCGATGTGCTTATGTCCCTAAACCAAAATAAAATTCCTGGTGGATCAAGCCTCCCGTCACTGAAAGAGAAACAAGAAACAGGCAATCTGGGAAGGTTCTAGAAAAGATCACGAGTGTGTTTGCTTATGGTCTTGAAGTCTGGAAGGCGTTCTGAGAAGAACATCAGAAGCATCGAGGAAGGAGAGGAAATCTGCCAACGTAAAACCTACAGCCTCCCGACGGGCGAACAAAGCCCGGTCCGTCCAGTAGAATATTAATATTTCAGCCTTGAAGACAGAGGGGAGACTCCAACATGCACCGGGACCCACTCCCACAAGGTCCCACGCACCGAGGACCCACTGCCACGAGTTTGCGGGAAACGAAAGGCAGAAACCAGGCGGAGGCAGCGCAATCCCTTCCCCTGGAGGGTCCCCTGCACGCGGGCCGTGTGGGCCCCTGGCGGAGACGAGGCGTGGGGACGGCGGGTCACGAAAGGGCAACCAGGTGCCTCCGGAGCGGCAGCCGCAGCGACCAGAGGTGCCATTTCCCGGTGGACGTGCCAGGCGGGAAGCCACAGGCGTGGGCACCGCACGCAGAGCTGGGCCACTGGAAGGCGGGTGCCTCCTCCCACTCCTTCCAAACGCGAAGCCGGCTCCATTTGACCCAAGGGCACAGACACCTGACGGGAATCAGGCGGGGCTGGGGGGGCAGCAAAGACCGTGTCCCAGGGGGGCGCCAGCGCGGGCCTCCCTGCTTCCCTCTGGCCCTCTCTGCGTCGGAGAAGACGCCTTCCCACTGAGCCGTGGCCCCAGCTGCACTCAGCATCTGTTCCGGCACCCCCTTCCTCCACCCCTGCTGCTGCCTCCGCCTGCCCACACTGTTCCCAACACTCGAATGCCCTCCCCACTCTCTTCTGCCCATCCTCGAAGACCGGGCTCAAAGGTCGCTGGTTCTGGTAAGTGAGCGCCCCGAAAGTACAGGGAGAATGGGGTCCTTTCCTCCTCCGTGAGCCCACAGCGTTGAGGCGCAGGGCAGCCTCCTCCCAGAAAGGTCCCCACTGGGATGAGCCCTCAGCAGGAGGGAGGCACAGCTGCGGGCAGGGTCCTGACGGCGCACGGCCACGCACCACACGGTTGGTCACGGGTTGTGGGACCCAGGGCAAGCGACTTCGCCCTCAGCTGGAGCACAGGTGACCCCATCACTGACTCTCACGGGGCAGCTGTGCGGGTCGGGACAGACCCAAGGCCCTGATGCAGAGCGCAGCATCACCTAAAGTTACACTGAGATACCCGAGGCTTTCTCACTGCGGAAGCCGGGACGCGTGCACGACTGTCTCGGGAAGACTGGTGCTCCCCAAGGAACCCACGTGACCTTCAGTCAGTCACCCGCCTCCTCCGGGCCTCAATGTTCCCGCCTGACAAACGGGAGCGGGGAAGCCGGCCAGGCCCCCACGGAGTCCCCCTGGAGATGAGGACAAGTGTGGGTGACCACAGTCCTCTTGGCCACCTGCCCTTCACCCCGGCCTCTCCCTACAACCCCCGCTCTGACCCCAGCCAGCTGGTGAATTCCTCACACCCCAGCAGGCAGGCAATTCACCTATGTTTAGTGACCGCGGCTCAAGAATGGAGCGGAGCCAGGACCCGAGGCGCCCACTGGGTCTCAAAGCCAGCGCCTGCCCCCTTCCTGGGGCCGCGTCGCCCCCTGGGGGTGGGGGGCAGAGGTGCAGTGGGCCCGCTCACCGCCAGGGGGCATCTTGAGGAGCGGCCCTCCAGGACTCGGTGCTGAAGGAATGGCCCCAGTCCCTGCCCCTGGGCAACAGGCTGTCCCACCCCTCTCTGGGCCCCCACGCCCTCGCCCATGGAAAGGGTACTGGCGACAGAAGACATCGGGCAGCTCAAACCCATCGTCCACGGGGCCTCGTCAGGTGGCATCAGCAGGAGAGCCAGTTGGGTGGGGAGAAGGGGAACAGGAGGGTCTGTGGCATTCTGGGAACGGCACACGGCCAAATGCTAGAAGATTCAAAGCGTTGTGGCACCCAACCACCAAGACCACAGACAGACCGCCACATGTCCACAGCTGGGCGACAGACGGGACGGGCTCTAACCGCTCTGTGCTCACAAGCCCGGGCAGCTCTTCTCACCAAAGACTCCGCAGAGACTCCAAAGCTGTGCCTTGTTCTCCTTCTGGAACCACACGACTCCCCATCAGCTGGACTAATTCTGGGCATGAGGGAAAGAACTCTTCTCTTTCCCTGGGGGGGGTTATTGAGCTGGGGGGTACCATCACACGGAGGCAGGCCGGCCCAGCGCAGCCCTGTCCTGGCGGGGTGCAAGCCCAGCTTCTCCCAGTCCTAGCTGGGGGCTCTGAGCAGCCTGCCTAACCTCTCTGTGCCTCTATGCCTCAACAGAGGCCCCAGCAGCGAAGCCGGCCAGCGCTGTTCTAACGAGACGGTGCCCGTGAGGCCCGAGGTCCAGGGACTAGCTCGGAACAGGTCACGTGAAGCAAGCTCCAGTCCTCACGGTCTCCTCTGCCCGGAGCTGGAGGCTTTACGCAAGACGAAAACCAAATTCGTTGCATGTTCAAGCCATTAAGCTCCTCCTGAGATGAGGCCCTGCGTTCTCCAAAATGCTAATTTTGGTTTTTTCTGTGTTGCCTGAAAGGAAAGCAGCACGCCCTGAAGCCAGAGCCAGGCCAGACGGGAGAGAAGGGCCAGGCAGAGGCCATGCCTCGGCCGCAGCGTGTTTTTCTCATCACCCGGGAACCTGAGCCAATCTGTGGAAAAACAGACTGCAGAGATGCGCGGGCGGGAGGCAGAGGGACAGCGGCAGGTAGCAGGAGACAGCCGCTCAGGCCAGCGGTGCAGCGCTCCAGCCAGAGGCCCGTTCTGAGTAAAGCTGCAGAGAGCAGGGCCAGGAAGACCGCCCCAGGGTGAGATCGCTCGTGGGGCGGGCGGCTCCAGCAATGAGGCCCCACCGAGGCCCGAAGCACCCCCACACACACACACACACACACACACACACACACGGCCTCCTCATTGCCACGCTTCCCGACTCCCAGGGGCACGGCGGTACTCGACTGAACCCGGGGGCTCCCGCCTCCCTCCCTCAGGCCTGGGATGTACCCTCGGGGCCAGGCCGCGGTTCATGGCCCTTCCCAGGGCTGTGGAGCGCCCCGCAGGCTGCCCTCTGAGGCCGCCTGTGTCCCTGAGCAGAGTACGTGCCCCCAGCACCCCCAGGAAGGACAAAGGATCTGACTTTGCTCACCGTGCCTGATACCAAGCAAGGAGCCTACACCTGCCCCCTGCCCCCAGGACCCTCACCCGGAGTAACTCAGTTTAGCAGAGTGGCTGTGGAGGGGCGTGAAGACACCAGCTCCAGCCCCCGCTCGGACACCTACTGTGACCTGGAGCGAAGGACAAAGGCCCTCCCCTCACTGGGCCTCGAAACCGTCGTCTGTACACTGAGGTTGGGAGATGAGCTGGTCACCCACAGCCCTTCCTGCTGCATCCGGAGGCCCAGAGCAGCCAGCTGACCCACCTCAGGCCCAGGATGGAGCAGAGCATGACCTTGTGGAGTGGCCACGGACTGAGCACTGGGAGGGAGTGAGGCCGGGCTGCGGGGCTCGCGTGGGCGTCTGGGCCAGCATCAGAGCAGCAAGGCCGTGGTTAGGGAGAAGCCCAGTGATGCAGTCTGCCCTCCACACAGCCAAAGGGCTGCCGGAAAGAGGATGACGACGGTGACTAGGATGGGGACAGGGAGGGGGAGGAGGGTGGGGGTGATGGTGGCGGTGTGGGTGACGATGACAGGGACGATGACAATGGGGATGACGACACAACACGGGAGGACACTCCCATGGACATTACTACAATCCACCGTCACTGCAACCCTCGAAGTTGGTTTTATTCCTCCCATTTGACACTTCTGACACGTTTGAGGAAACGGAGTCCCCGAGAAGGTCATTACACAACTTAAAGACATGATTCAACGGTCTCCTTCCAAGAGACATTTTAACACACGTGGGATTCTGCAGCGTGAACGTGTGCATGTGTGAGTATGCCTGTGTCTGTACACGTGTGTGTGTGAGTCGGGGTGTGTATGTGCTTAAGAAATCTCTGAGCTGCCACCGTGTTCAGGGTCTTCTGGTCCTCCCTCTGACTCCCCAGATCCCCCACTGCCAGTTTACCCCAGGATACCTGCGGACCCCCCCCCAATGACCACGTCTGGATCACCCACCCTCCAGTGTTCCTTCCTCCTGCAGGTGTATGTGACCTGTCGTCAGAGGAGTGAGGGAGGGGGAGCATGGCCCCGGAGCCCCCAAGACTCAGGAGTCCTGGCTCTGCTGTGACAAGTGTGGGGCCTTGGTCAAAAGACACCCCCTTTTTATGCACGGAGGGGGTACCTGAGGCAGGGGCCCAGAGAGAGCCTTCGACGGACGCTCCCTCCTAGGAGACAGGTGGCCGTTTGGGGGTTAGGACCCTTCCCCCATGGCTATGTTGCATCACCTTCTTTTCAAGAAAAGATTTTGAACAAAGTGCTCACCTCTTCGCAGGCACAAGTACCTGCACACAGACTGAAGGACAGATGCCGTCGTTAACCGACAAGGGCAAAACCACCCAGCCTGTGACCACAGGGTTACTGGTCTCACACCTGAGCTGGGGGCGGGTCTTTCAGCACAAAGGTGCGCTCGCCCCCAGCGGATTCACTCCTGGGGATTCACGGGGGAGGCAGCCTCTGAGTCGAGACGTGCATCTGGAAAGAATGGGCCCCAAACCCCAGCCCAAGCTGCTGAGCCCGCCTTCTCCTGAACTGGAAAAAGCAAAGTATTTGCGTGTCACACAGGGGATATCAAGGGAAAGGTCAAGAGACGAGTCTCTGGCCGCCAGCTCCCCCGGAGGCCACTTCCTGAACCGTCAGCCTGTTCCTTCAGAGGCCAGAAAGAGGAGCCCCCCCCCCCCCAGGGTTTCAATATGGAAAGTGAGTTTTCCTGAGGGCAAAACAAAGATCTGAACCACAGACACACCCCCTGACAGAAAGCTCTCTTCCTAAGCCAGCCTCGCAAAGAGGAATTTTCAATCCAACCATCTGCTTCCTGCACTTTTGTCCACCTGGCTCCCAGATCTGGAAAAGTCCGAGGCGGTAGGAGCTGCACGAGTCTGGAAAGTCAGGGCCAAGGGCACAGGACCCCGGCACAGACACTTCCTGGACGCACGTGGCCAGAGACACCACTTGGATCAACGTGTCCTCGGGCCACACCGGCCCCCGGCCAGCCAGTGCCTGGGAGCTGGGAAGGGGCCACCAAAGGGTGTGGAGGGCGTGGCTCGAACACAACTGCCCCCCAAGGGGCACCCGGGCTCCACAGAAGGGGGGACTTGAAGCTCCGTGGGGCCAGAAGGGAAGCTGAGTGTGGGGTTCCTCACAAAGCTACACGGGGAAGGACTATCTGCCCCGCGAGCCACCTCTGGGTTTGCAACCAAAAGACCCAGACGCCCGTGTTCACGGGAGCATTTTGCCCGACGACCAAGAGGTGGGAGCAGCCCCAGCGTCTGTCAGCGGAGAAGCGGATAAACACATGGTGGCCCCCCTGCAACGGGGAGACCCCCCACCCTCAGAAAGAAATGAGGACTGACCCGGGGCACCCCGAGGGTGCGAGCCGACACAAGAGGACAGACGCGCTGTGACTGTTCCGGGGGTCTGTCTGTGAAGCCGCACTGGGGGGAGGTCGGGTGGGTGCCGTTGACGAGACCGCGCCTCGGCCTCCCGGGAGCCCGTCTGCAGCCTCCCTGCCTCAGGCGGCGTCCCCGCGGCCAGGCCAGGCCAGGCGAGTGTTCTGGGAGGATCCCTGGGAGAGGACGATCCCATGAGTCCTGGGACAGTCCCGAGATTCCGGCCACACACCAAGCACCCCTCTGTGCCCTGTGACACCAGCACGGCACTGTCCGGAGCACAGGGGGGGCCGGCCAGTCTGGGCCGCCACAACCGAGCTTTCCTGCCCCCAACCTCCACCCGGCTGCGCCCTACCTGGGGACAGTCACCCCATGCTACACGTTGGGGCCTCCCCGGACGACCGTCCCAGCACAGCCTCCAAATTTGCGGGCGTCTGCGTTCCCTTGATGGACACTTCCGGGGAGGCCAGCCCCGCGAGGCAGGACCTCGTCCTCTGCTCCGCCGCCCCCAGCACCTGCGCGCGGCCCAGCACACGCTCTGCAATGGCGCCCTGACCTCCGTGGAGCCGGACACACAAACTCGGGGTGACCTCCGTCTGTTCGCCGCTTTCACCGTCAACTTTATCAGATCAGGGGCCGAACGACGGGTGACAGCTGGGTGCCCCCGCTCAGATGAAGTCAGCCAGGGCCCGCTCACACGGTTACCTCCTGCTGTCACCCTCACTCGGCCCGGGGATGCCACGCCCTCAGCCCCACCCACCACCCTCAGCCCCACCCACCACCGCTCAGGCGCGGACCTGTGAGAACCCAAAGCTCACGCATGCCACGCCCTCAGCCCCACCCACCACCGCTCA
>NC_064815.1:33763871-33789111 GCF_023721935.1 Panthera uncia | reverse complement strand
CCAAAGCTCACGCATGCCACGCCCTCAGCCCCACCCACCACCGCTCACGCAGGCGCCAGGCCTGCGCTGCTCTTGCGTCCGGAAACACACGAGCAAGGAGAAGCTCCTGGGGGTGACCGTCACCGCCACCGCGGCCGTTCCCACAGGGGCTTCACGCGGACCAGACCGGGACACCGAGGCCCAGAGAACAAAACCAACCTTCCGTGTGAGCTGGGTTTTGGGGGACAGCCCAAATCACGGCGCCCCGGAACTCCCGCCCCACACTCGGGGACGGGCCCGACCCGGTGACGACGGGGCCAGCGGCTGCAGCACACAGGTCAGGTGCACACGCCGGCCGGGCTCCGGCATCGAGGTCCGCCCCGCACCGCCCGGCAGCTGCGTGCCCACAGCGTCTCCTCTACCCAGAGCAGCGCCTCCTCCCCCCGAGTTGGCCGCAGAGTGCCAGGACCCCGATGGAGCCAGGCACGGTCCATCCCTTCCCTAAGGACTGAAACCCGGTAAAGAATGGACGGTGGGGGCGCCTGGGTGGCGCAGTCGGTTGAGCGTCCGACTTCGGCTCAGGTCACGATCTCGCGGTCCGTGAGTTCGAGCCCCGCGTCGGGCTCTGGGCTGACGGCTCCGAGCCTGGAGCCTGCTTCCGATTCCGTGTCTCCCTCTCTCTCTGCCCCTCCCCCGTTCATGCTCTGTCTCTCTCTGTCTCAAAAAGAAATAAACGTTAAAAAAAATTTTTTTTAAAAAAAGAATGGACGGTGGTCTGTGTGGCCGCTGTGGGGAGCATCTGACCTCCTGCCTGAGGGTGCGGAGTCTGTCCACAGAGACGAGCCAGGGTCCTGGGGCCATCTCCAGACGGCTCACCTTTCACTCTGGACCCCTGGCACCTTCTGAATTTCGACCCGTGTGAACGCACCATCCAGTCAGAGCCCGGGTTTAAATCTGGACTGAGTTTTTGATGTTTACATTCAAGTTAATAAAGCTACAACTCCGAGTCATCTGGTCCCACCTGGTGACCGAGGACCTACCTGCCAGGTGGACACCTCCACGAAGGCTGAGAACAGGGGACTGTCTCCAGTTCTGGAGGCCAGGAGCCCAGAAGCAGCAGCAGCAGCAGCAGCAGCAGCAGCAGTCACAGGGCTTCTCTTCGGAGCAATCCCCCCCATGCTCCCCTCTTGCAAGGACACAAGCCTGCATTTAGGGCCTGTGGAGGGTGAATCCCGGACCACCTCTCCGTGTCAAAACCCTCCTGGGGCGTGAGCCCAGCTGGGGGGCCCACGTGGAGAACTGGCCTCCCGCCCTGCCCGTCACGCCCCCATGTGCTTCTGACGGGTGGACATCTCAAATGCCCCCGAGACACTCCCGGAACACGGCGCCAGCCAGGCCTCGCCTCGGAGACTCCGGGAGCGCACAAGGTGTGGGCAGGCCTTCCCTGCGGCCTTCCTGGGTGAGCAGCCTGTGCCGTGTTGCCAAAAGCCCTGGAAAACGCACCGGCACCTACGGAGACCCTACGCCCCATCTCTCTGGCCCAGCTCCTCTGTGGGGGGCCCATCCTGCGTAAACACCGCTCCTTCCTGTCCGCCGGGGCATGATGGCATCCAAGAACCGCAAGCCTCCCAAAGACCCTCTCTCTCCCCGCACGGGGCGGCGCTCAGCAGATGTTAACCGTCCCAGACGCTCACGCGGAAGGACCCACGAGCGTCACAGAATGAGGCTGCGAGAAGACTTTCTCTTCTTATTTTGTGGGTTTGCGTGTTGTTTAGATTCTGTATAGGACTGTCATCAGAACACTAGGTCATCGAACCAAGAAACATAATTCACCAAAAATGGAAAAAAAAGAGAATTAAAACACTGCACAGCCTTTCATCCACCCTGAGGAGCTTAGCTCGAAGGAAGAAACAGACACAGAGGAGTAAGGAAGTTATAGCAACTCCACAGAAATCCATACAGTGAGCCCCGAAAAAGTCTTTACTGACAAAGAGGGATGTCCGTGACCTCGTAAGCATGACAAACTCGTAGAATGTGATCCCATTTTGTGACAACATGGAATTAGAGCGCACACTTCAAGTAAACCCTCAAGGATCACCCCAAAACGCTCCCAGTCCGATCTTCCCAACTATGTGTAGGACCTTCATTCCCAAGCATGGCACCCAGCCCGTCACAGCTGCCGGGTGCCCGTCCCTGGACAGACCCCACCCACGGCCATTCCTGCGGCCCTTCTAGACCATGTGACTGACATCAGCACCTGGTCAGTCACCTTCCTGGACCCCCGAGCCCTGCCTGCCAGTCCCATCTCCCCACCGGGCAGTGAGCTCAGCCCAACAAGGCAGATCCTCGTAGAGGTTGCTGGAAGACTAGGCCCCCAGTGGTCAGAGCGAGGAGACCCACAGTGTCTCTTGACGACAAAGTCACATGGAACCCGCAGATCCCAACCTGGTATGCAGAAGGACAGCAGGTGCACAGAGCACATTATTTCTGGAAGCCGCCCGTGTTCTGTGAGCACATGCTTCCAAAAGTGTGCCCTGTGACCGGGTCCCCGGGGTTCAGGGCTGGTGGTGACCAGCAAGGCCTCCCTGGAGGGGTGTCAATCCCAGCCCTGCCCCTCCCAGGTTCCTACCTTCTCTCATTGTCGTCCAGGTGAGCAAACAGCACGTTCTTGGAGATGGCCTTGGCGAGTGCCGTCATGGTCTTGTAGTCCTTGGGAATAACCTGCAGGGGAAGCCAGCGGAAGTCAGACTTCCGGGCACCCCTGAGGGTCAGGGCTCGGGGCCCGGCCCCTCCCAGCACCTGCGGGACCCTGAGAAACCATGACGTGGCTGGACACAGAACCGTCCGACCTTCGGCGTGTTACTGCTGGAGGACCGCAAAGACAGACAGCCCGGAGTGTGAGCCCGGAATGGGATGTGTATATCACCATCGCTGTAAGCAGCTGGAACCAACATGACGAAAGAAAGGGAAGACGAGAAAGCACGGTGCTCTGAGAGGTGGCCTAAGAACCTGGGGGACTTGGGGCCTTGGTGGACTGGCCCTGGCGGGCCTTAGGGACCCGTAGAGGATGCTACAAGACCTCCAGTCCCCTGGATTATCAGTTCTTCTGTTTTATTTCAGTGGCTTTGTTTTTAAGGTAATAAAACACTTGCGTAAATATTTGAAGACTGAAAAAAAAAAACACAGCTTGAGCCAAGTTTGGAGCCACACCCAAGGCTGACCTTCACCCTCCGAGGCGGTGACGGGCAGGCCTTGTAAGGGAGGCTCTGCCGATAACTGAGCCCGATGATGGGCGGGCCTTATAAGGGCTGGGGGCTCAGGACCCTGCTGATAACTGGGTGTGGTGATGGGGGGGTGCCTAGTAAGGGGGGGGGCTCAGGACCCTGGGCATGGCTTGGGGGGGGTGGTGGGGGGGTGCCTAGTAAGGGGGGGGCTCAGGACCCTCGGCATGGCTATGGGGGCCTAGTAAGGGGGGCTCAGCCCCTGCCAGTAACCGGGCGCGGGGAAGCGTCCGCCACAGCAGACCTGCCTGCTCAGAGCTCCCAAGTAAGCACGTGCCCAAGAGCTCCATCACCCACCGAACAGCACAAAGTGCCTGCATCTCACATCAGAAGCATCTCAAACGCCAAGATTTCTCCCTCAAAATAAAAGACACCGGTGGGAGGGCTATTTGGGCCGTAACGTGACCCCCTCTTGGAGCTCAGCTGCCAGAAAGCTCTGCCAGGCTGGGGGGGTGGCATTAGGCCCCAGCATATGTGCGCATTACATTTAATACCGTGGGTCTTCACCCAGGGACTTTGAGAGACGGGACTCAAGCCCTAGAGATTTACTCTTTAAAAATAAGCCTTTTAGGGGCGCCTGGGTGGCGCAGTCGGTTAAGCGTCCGACTTCAGCCAGGTCACGATCTCGCGGTCCGTGAGTTCGAGCCCCACGTCAGGCTCTGGGCTGATGGCTCGGAGCCTGGAGCCTGTTTCCGATTCTGTGTCTCCCTCTCTCTCTGCCCCTCCCCCATTCATGCTCTGTCTCTCTCTGTCCCAAAAATAAATAAAAAACGTTGAAAAAAAAATTTAAAAAAATAAAAATAAAAATAAGCCTTTTATTTCAGAATAGTTCAGACTTGGGGCGCCTGGGTGGCTCGGTCGGTTAAGCGTCCGACTTCGGCTCAGGTCGTGATCTCGCGGTCTGTGGGTTCGAGCCCCGCGTCGGGCTCTGTGCTGACCGCTCAGAGCCTGGAGCCTGCTTCGGATCCTGTGTCTCCCTCTCTCTCTGCCCCTCCCCTGCTCATGCTCTGTCTCTCTCTGTCTCAAAAATAAATAAAACATTAAAAAAAAAATTTAGAATAGTTCAGACTTATGGAAAAGTTGCCAAAGGCAGTGCCCGTACCCTGCAGCCACTTGGCCCCACTGCTGGCACCTGACCTTACTCGGGAACACACCACAGCCACGGAACCAGCCACGGAGCCAGCCACGGAACCAGCCACGGTGCGTGCTGGCAACACATCCTCAGTTTCACCCCAGCCGCTCACCCTGTCCCTGGCCCTCAGCCAGGTCACATTCAGTGACTGCACCCCGAGCCCCCCGCTCTGGACAGTTGCTTAGGGCGCCCTTGGTTTGATGACCTGGACGGGTCTGAGGGGTGCTGGCCAGTTACTTTGCAGAATGTCCATCCACCTGGGTTTGTCTGGGATCTTCTCGAGGTGGTAGGGGGTTCTGGGGGTGGGGGGTAAGACCACAGAAGTGAAGTGCCCTGGGGGTTTTAAACGACACTTTCGGTGGTTTCTCATCCCTGATGGTGAAAGCACTAAGTGCTGAGGTCAGCATGTAACGGGGCCAGAGTCTCAGTGCAGGGGGATGGAACGTTCTGGAGGCAGACGGTGGGGATGGCCGCTCGGCAGCGTGAAGGTGCTCAGAGGCCCCGGGACCCAGCTGCCCCCAAAACCCGTGTGTTGAAGCCCAGGCACCAGTGCGTGCTGTCTGGAGGTGGCCCGGAGAGATCAGCGCCCTCCTGGCAAGAGACCCCGAGAGCCCACTCCCCCTTCCCCAGATGCCCGAGGACACAGGAGGCCGAGCGGCTCCCACCAAGAGCCGGCCAGCACCTGCTCCCGGACATCCAGCCTCCAGACCGTGAGCGAGCTTCTTTGCCCCAGCTATGCAGGCTCACAGAGACAATAAGCTACGTTGTGTGTGTTTGCCTGATTAGATTTTCTAAAAGGTCCGAAACTAAAAATACCAAGAAAAGAAAGTAAAACTGAGACTAGAAACACACAAGATGGAAACGACAGAGCCCACGTCTAAGGGCAGGCGGGGGGTGGGCAGGGGGCGCCGGGCAGGGGGCCGGGCACACCAACGGGCACAGGGACACCACGTGTCCTCGCGCTCCAGAGCACGTCCTGACTCAGGCACACCTGCTGGCCGCCGTCCCCAAGGGAGGGACACTGAGGAACAGCAACATGGAGGAGGGAATTCCCACCAGGCGGCTCCGAGGCCAGGCGCCAGCCTCTAGGGCAGAAGGAAGTCTAGGAGGACAGGGACCACGGGATCGGGATTCGGGCCCCTCCGCCCACACCCCGTGAGCTGCTGTCCCGTCCCTCCCTGGAACACGTGGGTCAGGAAACCCCACAGGAGAGCCCACGGTCATGACCGTGACCCTGACCATGACGTTGCCATCACACCGGCCCCTCCCCGACCAGAAGGGAGCGTGGCCAGAAGCCGGGACCCTGAGGGCCCGGGCCGGGGGGGGTGGGGGGGTGGGGTGGGGGGGTGCGGGCCCACCTTCCTCACGTAGGACACGGCGTCCTCCTCCGTATACACCTCGGCACTCACACCCCCTCGGCGACGGCGGGCTTTCACCACCGGGTTCGGCGGGGTCGGGGAGACCTCCTCGTCGTGGGAGTCTGACTTCTGCTGCGTCAGAATCTGTCTGGTTTCCTCCTGTGGGGAAGACAGCGGGCGGGCTCACACTTGGGTCTGTCCCCCCTCCCGAGCCTGCTCCTTCAGCACCTTCCAGGGCTCCCCTCTGACGGCCTCTCCAGGCCGGAAAGAGCCCCCCGCTCCCAGGCCACCTCCAAGTCCCCCTCCCCCACCCACACGGCCCTGATGGCCGGGCCCCGGGGGCGGGGGGCACGTCCGCTCCGTTCACCCCTGTACCCCCGCATCCCACGCGGGCAGACACGCAAGAAATGGTGGGCGGATACATAAAAGGAAAGGAAATCTGTTTTGTTTTCTTCCCTCCCTTCATTATTTAAATGGTTTACAAATTGTGAGTGCGTGCAGAGGGCACAGAATTCCAAAAGTGTAAAGGAACACGCACCGCACACTGACAAGCAGCCACCACATCCCCACATCCCAAAATCAGTGTCAAGACCGGTGGGGCAGCACAGAGTGAGGTGGGGATCCAAGGCAAGCAGGCCCTCACCTGTCTCCCCACCTACCTAGGACAAGGCCCCCGTCCCCTCATCGGCGAGGGCCACCTTCCCCAGAACACCCACACCCAGCAACCTCCCGGGTCAACCCAGCACAACAATTAATCCGACTTTACCAGGCAGCGACCCAGCAAAAACATGAAGTTAGGAAGGAAACTGAGTCCCACCCACGGTTCCTCAGGGGTTCCCGCTGCCCCACGTTCCAAAGCACCCCTCCCTGCTTCCCAGGCAGCCCGTGAACCCCGAGGGAACCCTGAAACTATCCTAATTCATACTACAGTGTAAATGACTTCTGGAGGTGTTCTTCCCCCAGAGGGCTTGTACTTTCTAAAGACGACGTTTTAAAAGACCCCAGACGGGACTCTGAAGTTCAAACGGGAGGTGTGGTATTCCGACTGGGAACCCACAGAGAAAAGAAAGTCAAGAAGCTATCGTCCTCCCAAAACCAACACAGTTCTGCCATTATTCCTCGTAGGAGGGCCGCCTGTCGCATGCCAGGTGCTGTTGTCGGGGTTTTGCTTTTCCCTCAAACAAGTTTATTTCTTCCACTAAAAACAAGCAAAGAATACAGAGCCAAGCGAAAGTTCGACACGGCGCACGTCAGCTTTGTGGGACGTCACGTGGCACTTGTGCCCCGGGTGGGGGACGCTGGTGGCGTGGACCACAGGACACGCCCGCCTGCGGCCACCGCCTGGGCCCAAGACCAGTGTTCGCGGGCCCGCGGCTGCTCCCTTACTTCCCCTCCGGTGAGGCCCACAAACCAGGCTCCTTGCGGGGAATTTCAAGGCCTTTAAAGGCACCGTAGCTCTCCACGCACGAGCTGCCCCCTGTGCCCCATGACCTGCTGCAGCCTGAGCTCAGAGCAGAAGCAGAGGCCCCGGCTCCCCCCAGGTGCGATCCTGCCCCTTGCAGGGAGGAGGGAACGAGACAGAGAGAAGACGAACGGGCGGGCAGAGCACCAGCAGTCAGGAGAGCCTGGAAGGTACGTGTGCCCAGTGGGCAGGACAGTGAGCTGGGAAGGCTCCTTCCGGAGTGCACTGTGCGATCCTGAGTGAATCCCTTCACCTCTCTGGGCCTCCATCAAGGACTGTTGAAAGCGACCTCACGCAGCTATTTAAAAGTATCTTTAGGGGCGCCTGGGTGGCTCAGTTGGTTAAGCGGCCGACTTTGGCTCAGGTCATGATCTCGCGGTCCGTGAGTTCGAGCCCCGCATCGGGCTCTGTGCTGACAGCTCAGAGCCTGGAGCCTGTTTCAGGCTCTGTGTCTCCCTCTCTCTGACCCTCCCCTGTTCATGCTCTGTCTCTGTCTCAAAAATAAACGTTAAAAACAAAAATAAAAATAAAATAAAAAATAAAATAAAAAATAAAGTATCTTTATAGAACTTCCAAAAGAAAGGGTTGGCAGATGGGTGGTACGCATCCTCCCTCCCCCCTCCCCTAAATGATGGTAAAATTAAAGCCTGAGTGGAGGTCAGTCCGCACAGTGAGGACCACAGGGCATATGCCTCCACGGGTCTCTGGAAAACAGGACAGCAAGCTGCCTGGCACTCAGCCAGAGCAAGCCACACGGAGAGTGTGCAGGGAACAGGCCCCCGGATCCAAGGAGGGAGCCTCCAGGCAGACAGGGGGGCCCAACGGGTTCGTGGGGAGCCACACCCTGGGGAGCAAGGGCCACCGGGTCCGTAGGGAGCCACACCCTGGGGCGCGGCACCCCACCCCCCAACTCAGAAAGGTGTGCAGAGGTGAGCTCCTCCCTTCCTACCACCGCCCCTTTTCACGTCCCAGTGTGGAAACCCTCAAGTCCGTAGGGTAGCAGAGGGAGTGACAGACGATCACCAAAATCCCATCACACATCTTCAACAATCATCAAAACAGGGCACACCTACTTCAGCTCACCTCCACTCACTCCACACGCACACACGCACACATGTAACACGAACACGTGTCCATGCGTGCAACACACACGTATACATGCGTGCACACGTGACACCCGATGATGTGTGCACATGATACACACGATATGTACACAATACGTAGAACACACATATGACAGACAGACATACAACATGCACACGTATAATACACACAGGCACACGTAACACACGTATACAGTATATTCAGATACGTAGCACATGTATAGTGCAAGTGTGCCTAGGACAACATGTATACGGTGCGCACACACCTATAACACGTGTATACAAGGTACGCGCACCTACGATAACACACGCATACAACGTACACGCACACACACCCATACACGACATATACACACATCCGTACACAGCTCTGCACGTGTAACACATACGTGTATACAAGACACACACAAGACTCCTCTGACACACGGGAAATTGAAGCAAATCCCGGATGTTATGAATTTCATTGAAAACTTTTCTTTTTTGGGGGGCACCTGGGTGGCTCCATCGGTTAAGCGTCCGACTTCGGCTCAGGTCACGATCTCGCGGTCCGTGAGTTCGAGCCCCGCGTCGGGCTCTGGGCTGACGGCTCAGAGCCTGGAGCCTGCTTCGGATTCTGTGTCTCCCTCTCTCCCTGACCTTCCCCCATTCATGCTCTGTCTCTCTCCCTGTCTCAAAAATAAATATTAAAAATTAAAAAAAAAAAAGATTAAAAAAAATCTTTGACATTTATTTTTGAGAAACAGAGTGAGACAGAGCGTGAGGGGGGAGGGGCAGAGAGAGAGGAAGACACAGAATCCCAAGCAGGCTCCAGGCTCTGAGCCGTCAGCATGGAGCCCGACGCGGGGCTCGAACTCACGGACCGTGAGATCGTGACCTGACCTGAAGTCGGACGCTCAACCGATGGAGCCACCCAGGCGCCCCATGAATTTCGTTTTAGACCTTTTAGTATGTACCTCCTAAAAGATGACCTTTAAAAAACATAGAGCCCCATGTCCTCAAGCTACATGAGCCGTCGGGACCACAAAGCACCACTCGGCTACCCCAGCCCCTGGCCACAGAGCTCAGGGGCTGACGTGGGGCCGGGTCCAGCGACGCGCCCTTCAGGGCCCAGGCTCTGGGTGCGTCTCGGCGGCCCCCGCGGCCCCCTTGAGAGGCTCGGGTGCGGCGAGGGGGGTCCAAGCGGAAAGGGCGGGGTTGCACGCAAGAGACCGGCCAGAGGCCACCTTCTCAAGGGAAGCACTGTTGGGGCCCCCCCCTTCCATGGGGCCGTGGGCATTGCTGTCCTGGCACCAGCCGCTTTCCATGGATCCGGGGGCTTCCAAATGCAAGGCACTCGGGGAGGTGCTGGGCGGAAACGGGGCCGTTATTTCTGGACGGCACCCCTTCCCCTCCTCCTCGGGATTCCAGGAAAGCCTCTGGTTTTCCAGAGCCCCCTTCCTGTCTCCTGCTCTCACGCAGATGAACTGTCTGGGTTGCAGGATGGTCAAGGGCAGGAGGTCAGAGGAATCTTCACAACAGTGTGGGAACGGCGATTCCAGAAAGCTCTGCGGCCAGAACCTTCCCCAGAAATGCCTAATGCCGCCCCAGGGACCGTCCTTGCTCTGCCCCGGGGCCACGTTCTCCCCAGACCGCATATGACGTTCACTGTCTTCTGACCATGATTTTCCGGCACGAGGGGCAAAATGCGGCCTTGCGGCCTCAGAAGAGGACATTCTCTTCTGAATGTCGGGAGGCGGGATGTCGGGAGACTTTCTGGAACTCAGTATACGCTGCTGAGAAGCCCACGTGCCTGGGACCCGGCACAGATGGAGTCGTCCCCTCCACCCCATGCTCCCCCTCTCTGGCTGAGGACGCAGCCTGCCGGTCCTTTTGAGAGGCCTTCTGGGGCAGCAGTCCACGCCAGCCTGATTGCCCACGCTGGTCCTGAACACCCCGCAGGAGGAGGGGCCGCTTCCCCAGCGGTGGCCAAGTTGGCGTTTCTGGACCTCCCCCCAGGGGGACTGTCCCTTGCCTCCCTGTCCCCTCCGACCGAGGGAGAGCCGTGCTACTTGGGGACCTGCGGCGTCCAGGACAGGGGTCCATGGTGCCACCCCTGGACCAACCACAAGCCCCCTCCCAGGGCTGCAGCATCTCAGAGCACGAGGCAAGCCCCGAGGCCAGCCATCCCCACCTACAAGGCAAGGAAACCGAGGCCCGGAGAGTGCAAGGGGCATGTCCAGGGGCGCTCGACCTTCAGTGGCAAAGAGAGGAGAGAAAGGTGCAGTTTCAACCATTTATTGAGCACTTTCTGAATACCAGCCCTCATACAGAGAAAAAGGCACGGTTTGTCACGGAAGGTTTCGATCTAATAGGAAAGACGGGTCCAAGTCTGACAGAGAAACCGGCTGAGCCATGAAGGACTAGACACAAGGGCTGTGCAGGCAAGGGGGCTCCTAGGCCACCCCTGGGAAGGAAGAGGCCGGGAGGGCTTCCTGGAGGAGGGGCCTTCTGAGCCGGCCCGGATGAGACAGGCCGAACCCAGGGGACACCGTGGGTCGTTGGGAGCTCAGCCCCCCACCTCCCCAGGTGCCCTCTCCAGACCTGTGGCATATTCCCGTTTACATGGTCCCTTCTTTGTGCAGCCACCTTCCCAGCTGTCCATTTTATTCATCCCCAGAGTCACCTCCTTTACCGTCTGTCGTCACCTCCTCCATTTCCGTTTCATTAACTTCTGCTTTATCCTTGTTATTTCCACCGTGTGGCTCTGTCACTCACCCTCTTTCCAACCTCCCAGGCCGCACACCGTAGCGGCTTCCATAGGCTCCCTCGAAAATTCAGAGGGCAGCTCTATTTGGAAACAGGACCTTTGTAGACACAGGTGAAAATGAGGTCTTGGTGTCCTCGTAACAGGAGGAGGATTTGGACACACGGCTCAGGGCAGATCTCACTGTGAAGACAGAGGCAGAGGCCGGGTGATGTGTCTGCACATCAGGGGCTGAGAGCAACGTGAGGCCTGGACGGACCCGTGTCGGGACCACCAGGAGGAAGTGCCCGCTGCAGCTCTGAGCTTGGGCTCCCGGCCTCCCAGCCGTGGGGCAGAAAATTCCTGCTGCTCGCGGCCCCCCAGTCTGTGAGGATTTGCTCTGGTGCTGTAGGAGTCGGAGACACATGGTTCAGTAATTCCTAATCTTAGTGTCCAGTGAAGCAATAATTTTCCCTCTAAAGACCAACTAGGGGGCGCCTGGGTGGCTCAGTCGGTTAAGCGTCCGACTTCAGCTCAGGCAGGTCATGATCTCACCATCCGTGAGTTCGAGCCCCGCGTCGGGCTCTGGGCTGACAGCTCAGAGCCTGGAGCCTGCTTCCGGTTCTGTGTCTCCCTCTCTCTCTGCCCCTCCCCCGTTCATGCTCCGTCTCTCTCTGTCTCAAAAATGAATAAACGTTAAAAAAAAAAAAAAGGACCAACTGGGATGCTTTAAATGTCACTTAATTCTAAATATCTCGTAATTTTTTACTATGACAATCTTCTTTCACAAATTACACAAACGCTCATTACTGGTTTCCAAGCGTATGCGGAGGCTGGCTTCCTCCGTTTTCTCCTGGTTAGCACTTTATTAAGGACAGTAAAACAACTTTATTGGGTTATGGTCAAAGAATATGGTTTTTGAGTACGAAAAAGATTTAACCTCATCGGGGGATGTACTTGATTGTAAAATTCTGATTTACACACCCCTTTCCAGGATCTCGTCAGTTGCCTGAGCACACTGAAGCATCCCAGAAAGAACGTAAGTCAGTAAGGACGCAGAGCCGACCTGGGGCCCTGACCAGCCGTGGCCCTGCTGCCTCGTGCAGTTGGGTGAAGGGCAGCGCGCACGCCCAGGGCGGCACAGCGGGGAAGTCCTGGGCTTCCTGATGTGCTCCCAGATCCGGCCCGGTACCTAGAACGACACCTGCCACGTAGCTGGTGTTCAATAAACATCTGTCAACTAAGTGAGTAAGTGAATAAAACCTTTTTGGAGAACTGTCACCAGAAATGGATGGACACTTCTAGGCCCCGTGAATCTATCTCTTAAAATATATCCAAAGGAAGCAATGAGAGGTGTCAGAGATACCTGTACTAGAATGTTCTCTGCAGTGTTTCAACAAATTTTTAATCCAGCTAGCAGCAAGAAATTGCTTGAATCAATTTAGAAATATCTACGTAAGGGGCGCCTGGGTGGCTCAGTCGGTTGGGCGGCTGACGTCGGCTCAGGTCATGATCTCGCGGTCCGTGAGTTCAAGCCCCGCATTGGGCTCTGTGCTGACAGCTCAGAGCCTGGAGCCTGCTTCATATTCTGTGTCTCCCTCTCTCTGACCCTCCCCTGTTCATGCTCTGTCTCTCCCTGTCTCAAAAATAAATAAATGTTAAAAAAAAATTTTTTTTTTAAATAATTTAGAAATATCTATGTAATAGAATACTCTGGCCTGTTATATCATGTTTTTAGTAACATTTAACGGTCACAGGGATGATCATAGGGGCGCCTGGGTGGCTCAGTCGGGTAAGCATCCAACTTCGGCTCAGGTCATGATCTTGCAGTTTGTGGGGTCAAACCCCGCGTCAGGCTCTGTGCTGACAGCTCAGAGCCTGGAGCCTGCTTCAGATTCTGTATCTCCCTCTCTCTCTGCCCCCTCCCTCGCACACGCGCGCGCGCTCTCTCTCTCTCTCTCAAAAATAAATATTAAAAAAAAAGAGTCAAAATTACATACAGTTAAGGGAATGAAAACACAAGCCACAGACTAGGAGAAAATACTCAAAAACACACATCCGCTAAGGACTCGTGTCCAAAATGCTCGAGAAACCTCATAAGGTCAACAAGAAAGCAAACAACCCAGTTAAACACGAGGCAGGAGATCGGAGCAGAAGCCGGGGGAGAACGCGTGTGGGAGGGCAGGCGCGCACGGGAACGTGCTCCACGTCGTGTGCCGTCAGGGAAACGGGGAGCAAGACAGCAAGGAGAGGCCACCGCTGCCTGTCAGAAGGGCCACGGCCCACAGCACGTCACCGCCGGGTGCTGGCGGGACGGGGAGCAGAGGGGACGCAGGATGCCGCGGCCGCTCCGAGAGGGACCCTGGTGTCTTACAAAACCGAGCACGGTCTCGCCGTGCGGTCCTGCAGTCACGTTCCAAGATGTGAGAACACAGACCTGCACGCGGATGTTTGCAGCGGCCTTATCCGTGATTACCGAACCCGGGCAGCAACCGGACGCCCTTCGATGGCTGGTGGACAACCGGGCTCCATCCGGGCGGTGGGGTTTTACTCAGCCCCGGAAAGAAGGGAGCCGCGAAGCCAAGAACGACACGGAGGCACCTTCGATCCAGGTTACTGCGTGAAGGAAGCCAGTCTGGAGAGGCCGCCCCCTGGGTCATCCCAGCCGAGTGGCCTTCTGGGAAAGGCAGGGCCAGGGAGCCGGTAAAAGATCAAGGGTTCAGAGGGAAAGCGGGAGGCATGAATAGGTAGAGCTCGGAGTTTTTAGGGCAGCAGCACTAATCAAAATGATACTTTAATGACAGATATGTGACATCAGGTATCTGTCAGAAGCCACAGGACTGTGGGGCACAAGAAGTGACCCTGACATAAATTCCAGGCTTCAGTCGAGGGCGGTGGCTCTCGCCAGCTGTAACACACTCCACTGACACAGCGGGACTAGTGGGGAGCCGCACGGAGCGGGGCACGCGGGAGCCCTGCGGCCCTAAAACTGCTCCCACAAGATAACACCTGTCCATTAAAAAGGAGTACCACTTAAATAACAATAAAAAACGAAACAGGAGTAAATCTAACCAAACACATGAAGGAGCTGTGTATTAAAAATATAAAGGGGCGTCTGGTGGCTCAGTCAGTTGAGCGTCCAACTCTTGATTTCAGCTCAGACCATGATCCCAGGGCCATGAGATCGAGCCCCACGTCAGGCTCTGCACTGAGTGTGGAGCTTGCGTGGGATTCTCTCTTTGCCCCTCTCCCCACTTGCACATACCCACTCTCTCTCTAAAATAAAAATCAATAAATAAAAATTAAATAAATACAAGTTTTTCTTTCATCGACATTAGAAATCAAAGACCTAGATAAACGGAGAGCTATTCTGGAAAGTTCGCTGCAGGTCAACTAGAAGATTCTACATCGTGGTCTATTCTCCTTAAAAATCAATAAATAAAAATTAAATAAATACAAGTTTTTCTTTCATCGACATTAGAAATCAAAGACCTAGATAAACAAAGAGCTATCCTGGAAAGTTAGCTGCAGGATAACTAGAAGATTCTAGATTGTTGTCTATTCTCCTTAAACTGATTTATGTATCAACGTGAACCCACTCAAAATCCCAAGAGGATATTTTGGTCCATGTCACCAAGATCACGCTAAAACACGCCTAAAAAGGCAGAGGAACCGGGGTGGACAAAACAATTTTGAAAAAGAACAATGCAGGGGCGCCTGGTGGCTCAGTCGGTTGAGAATCCGACTCTTGAGTTTGGCTCAGGTCATGTCACAGTCGTGACACCGAGGCCCACGTCAGGCTCTGTGCTAAGCAATGAGCACGGAGCCTGCTTGGGATTTGCTCTCTCCACCTCCCTCTGCCCCTTCCCCAAATCGTTCTCTCTCTCTCTCTCTCTCTCTCTCTCTCAAAATAAATAAATGAACGTTTAAAAAAAAAAGAAGAAGAAAAGAAAAAGAATAATGCAGGGAGGCTCATACTACCCGACTTCGATCTTCACATAATGGCAGAATGATCCAGGGGCGCCAGGGGGCTCAGTCGGTTGAGTGTCCGACTTCGGCTCAGGTCATGAGTTCAAGGTTTGTGAGTTTGTGCCCCACGTTGGGCCCTGTGCTGACAGCTCGGAGCCTGAGCCTGCCTCAGATTCTGTCTCTCTCTCTCTCTCTCTCTCTCTCTGCCCCTTCCCTCTCTCTCTTTCAAAAATGAATAAAACATTAAAAAAAAAAAAAAAAAAAAGATCCAGAGACATGCCCCCAGTGTACGGCCAGCTGATGAAGTCAAAGGTCTGCCCAAATTCAGTGCAGAGTTCTTCACACAAAGCTAAACACAAAAGCACAATCCACTAAAACAAATACCTTGAAAAACCAGACTTCAGAAGCCAGAACTTCCACTCTGTGAAACACACTAGTGAGAAAACAGGCAGACAGGCTGAGGACGGACTGGAAGGAGGTGTCTGCAAACCAGAACCTGACGCAGGACTTGCATCCATGCACATAAGGGCACGAGTTGAACACACAGAGTTTCCAAGCCCAACAGTAAGAGAAGGACCTGGTAAGAAAATGGACAAGGAAAAAAAAAAAAAATGGACAAAAGCCATGAACAGGCACTTCAGCGGGGAGACAGGCCAAGGGCAAGTAAGGGCATAGGAAGAGCACGGGAAGATGCTCAGTGACACTGGTCATTAGGAAATGCAATAGGGGCCTGAAGGGCCACCCCATGCCCATTAGAATGGCTAAACTTTGAAACCTGATAACACCAAGTGGTGGCCACGTGAGGGCCAGGAGCCACTGCTGGTGGGAATGCAACCCGCCAAAGGATGAACACACTGTGCTCCGTCTACACAGCGGAGTGCAGTTCAGCAAAATAACTCAAACTCAGGACACTCACAAAACCTCGAGGAACCTCAGAGGCACTTCGTTAAGTTAAAGAACCCAAACTCCTCGAAAGGCCACATGCCACGCAGGACTCCACTGACGGAACATTCTTGAAAATGCAGAGCTTCGGACACTCCAGTGGTGCCAGGGGTTACAGGTGGGGGATGGTCTGACCAGCACGGGCAGAAAGAAATGGGCGGCGGGGGGTGGGGGGGGGATGCAGACGAGAGAACAGCGGCACCTCAGGTCTGGGCCTCGGTTACGGTGGCAGAAACACTACGGTCAGAGCTCATGTGGTTGCACAGCACACAGCACGAGCTTCAGGGCATTTAAATTCAAGGAGAATTTTAACAGGCGAGCGGAGCGGGCTTACCCGTGCTGCCGTGGAGCGTCCCCTCGAGTGACCCGTCAGCGGGGACAGGCCAGGCTCAGGGCAGCGTGCCCACGTGCAGGTCAGCCCAGAAATCGCACCCACGTTGCCCAAAATGCGTAACATCCTCCCGAGAAATCTCAGACAACGGAGCCAACAGAGGTGGGCTCTGGGCGGCAGGGGCGGTGGGGGTGAGAGACTTTTAGCTTTCACACCTTTGACTCTGTGCCATACCCACACATCACTTTTCTGGGCTCACTGGCACGTGCATCCAGTAGGGCGTCCTGCTCTGAGAAGCTGTCTTGTCCCCCGCCTGACGCGGGGCCTTAACTGACGGTACGGGTGCTGTCACGGCCGCTCTCGTCCCCGGGCACGGCAGCAGTCACCTCGGAGCCCGGAAGGCCTGGCGGCTCTAAGTGCCAGGGAGCAAGCAGGTGGTGATTCCATGCGACTCTGCCCCTCTGCGTCCCCCGGGTGTGCAATGAAGCAGTCCGTCCGTCTGGGCCTCTGGGCGCCACCAGAATGGCGCCGGTCACTGGGAAGCACGTGCTGAGCTTCCAAACTGAGCAACCAGAGACCCATCCCGTAGCCCAGCGTCCACCCACCGCCCTCAGGAGCGGTTTTCTGGGTGGGATGCCATTTACTGCCACAGATGTCTCCCAGGAGAGCTGCCCCTTCTGAGCTGTGTCCGCTCCTTCCAAAAGCAAAACATGTGACTTGTTAGTTTTTACTAAAGACATAGCAGTGAGCCTGGCCGCTCGGACTGTGTCACCACCGCTGAACCGATATCCGGCACGGGGGGGGGGCAGGCACGGCAGTGAGGTATCGATGTCCACAGATGAGCACAAAACAATGGTCAAAGAAGCCAACGTTGGTGAGGATCTGGGAATTCGGCACGAGCCACGCGTGTTAGGGAAACCACAAACTCATCTAATTCTGTGGAGTAAACCAGAAACGTGGCTCTAGAGCTGTAAAAACACGCAGACATGCAGACCCCAGAGCACAGGCCCTGACTGCAGCACAAAGGCACAAAGGTGTTTTCTGAAGGAAAAAAAGAAAAAAAAAAAGAAAGAAACTGAAAACCATCAAACACGAAACAATGCAAACAAAGGCCACGACGTCCACGTGATCTTATGGCCACAGATGCCATAACGGTGCTACTGAGACGAGCACGGAACATCAACGCATTTGACACCACTAGAATGGACACTTTAAAACGTTCAAGGGGGCGCCTTGGGGCCTCAGTCAGTTGAGCGTCTGACTTCAGCTCAGGTCACGATCTCGTGACTCATGGGATCAAGCCCCGCGTCAGGCTCTGTGCTGACAGCTCGGAGCCTGGAGGCTGCTTCCGATTCTGTGTCTCCCTCCCTCTCTGTCCCTCCCCCACTCATGCTCTGTGTCCCTCTCTCTCTCTTTCTCTCTCTCTCAAAATTAAACATTAAAAAATGTTTAATACATTTTAAAAAATAATAAATAAAAATAAAATGGTCAACAGAGTGAACTTGATACCACATACATCTTACTACAATAAAAGAACACTAACAAAAAGTCAAACCGAAAGTGCGCGTACGAGACAATGACTCGGGTCTGCACGTGCACGTGTCTGCCGCACAGTGGGAACAGTCCTCGTGAAAATGCAGGGTTGGTACGTACGTGAACGGTAACAGGTGTATCTTTATGGAGGGAACTCTTGCTTACAGCGTCTAAACTCCATTCTGGAAAGGACGAACGACTTCATCGCCCATGATCTTCTGAAAGACCACGTCTTGGAGAAGCTTCGGGGCCGTGTCGTCAGTGCATAAGGACCGTCTGGTCCCCTCAAGCCTGGACCTTAGAAGAACCACCTGCTTAAATGGCCCGCGATGAAGTCACTCACCGAGGCCCGGCCAGGGCAGCGCCCCGAGAGCTGGGCCATCCCCGCCGCTCTGTGCCGGGCCTTTATCTGGGCCGCGCACACACGTTTCCCGCTTGTCACACGAGAAAACTCCCCCTCCCTGGGCGTCTGCCTGCTGTCCACTCACGGTGGCCTCTGCCAGGAGCAGGTGGCCCGGGACTCCGCCTCCCCCAGCCACGGGCAAAGAGCCTTCCTGCTCCCATATTAACGAACGCTGGCTGAGCGAGTGAGACTCCCGTGGGAGCTCAGGACGCCCTCAGGCAGGGGTCTCAGATCTGGCACCAGGGACGGACTCCCTAGTAGAGTCACCCACACGTGAAAGCATGCACGTGGTGTCAGAGAACCCGCAAAATCCCCCCAGCGCCCGAGCGCGTCAGCCGTGGCGGAGAAGTGACAACAGGCCGCAGCCGGGCCCTGAGGCACCGGCTTCTGTCCGCACCGCGTGTCACACACCTCGGAGCTCGTCTGGCGCTGCCTTTGACAAAGACTTGAAGGCTGGTCACCCGCTCTTCCCGTTACCAGTGGCTCGTGGTCGCCCGCAGCCTAAGCAAAGCAGCCCTTTGCAGCCGGACTGCAACCCCCCAGGGCACAGCTGTTGGGTTCCCAACCCCAGGACCTTAGACCGTAAGCTCATCTGCAGACAGGGTCTTTGCGGATGTGATCATTAAAATGACGTCACGGGGTGGGCCCTCAGGCAAGGTGACGTGTCCCCACGGAAAGAGAGAAGGCCGTGTGAGGGTGGATGCAGGTTGGGATGGGAGCACCGCAGGCTGACCCTGGGGGAGGCATCTGGGGCAGGCCGGGCCCGCGCCCGCAGCCTCCAGGACCGAGTGTGGCCTCCTGGTCTGCGGGGCTTTGACCCGGCGGCCCCGGCAGGCTGACGTGGTGGCTACAGTGACCATGACTTGGCAAGGATACGAATCCCTCGTTGTCAAGTAGTAGGAAACTGCTCAGTCTCCTCCCCGGACTGTGACAGGCCACCCTCCTCTTCCAGAACCCGGTCCTTACCTGTCACCTCCTAGGGCAAGTATGATCAGAGAACCTTCCCCCCCCCTCCCCTTTCCGGCCCCCCCCCCCCCCCCCAACGCGAGCTCACAGCCTCCTGACTCGTGATGTCGCCGCTATCCCACCCTGCCCGTCTGCTCCCACTGTCCCCTTCTTGCCAGGTGGCACCGCCATTCACTCAGGTCCACACCAAAGCCTCTTGCCCCGCTCCTATTTCCGCTCCACCAGCCAGCCCTGAGCACTGAGCCACAACTGACAGTCGTGTTGCCTCCCCTCCGCACCCCACTGGATGCTCAACCGTCTCTGGCCATCGCCGTGTGTCCCCTGGGGGCCAACCGTCCCCGGTGGAGAACCTCCTCTCCATCTCGCACTGATGCCCATCAGCCACACCTCCGAGACACGTCGCCTGGCGAGCACCACTTGGGAGCAACCCCAGCAAATGACTGCAGCCCTGACAGTGAGGGTCTGAAGCAAGGGAGGAGGCCGCAGGGACAGGCACATCACCTGTGGGTGGGCCTGGTGGCCAACACTCACACCCACGGCACCGCTCCACAACCGTGACCTCAAGAGTAAGCAAAGTGGATGAGGGCCACAGGACTGTTGCACGTCAACTGGGAATGACAGCCTTTCAAATGAAAACTGCCCAAGCCGGCTACGATGGGCAGACCCACAGCCAAACTCTGTCGGCGGTGGGCACGTGAGCTGCCACGACAAGGCCACAGCCACCCAACGGGGCATCCTCCACCCAATGAAGCCGTAGCCACTCAACAATGCCATCTGGAATTTCCATAATCCCATTTCCAAAAACTGTACTAAACAAACAATGCCACACACAGGGGGAAAAGACCACGTACAAATGTGTTGGTGTGGCATTATTTTCAACTTTGAAGAAAACCATAAACAACTCAGTTGTCTCGTCATGAGGGAGAGTGTTGAGAAAACTTCAACGTAGGGTCACACACCCAGCCGAGTGAGGTCTGTGAAAAGCACAAGTATGCGATATAAAATGGCATCTATGACACGATTGTGTGGGGAGAGGGGGCAACTGGGTGGAGGGGGGCCACGTACGACTGTTACTCCTTCTTTCTGCTTCTGAACCTTTCAAACTTTCTTTAAAAGGTAGGCATTACTTGGGGCACCTGGGTGGCTCAGTCAATCGAGCGTCCGACTTCGGCTCAGGTCATGATCTCACAGTCCGTGAGTTTGAGCCTCGAGTGTGGCTCTGTGCTGATGGCTCAGAGCCTGAAGCCTTGCTTCCGACTGATTCCGTGTCTCCCTCCGCCGCTCGCACTGTGTCTCTCTCTCAAAAATAAACACTAAAAAAAATGTTTTTTTAAGGTAGGCCTTACTCGAAAATGTTGTTTAACAGGTTGTTTTAATTTTCTTAAGTTTGTTTATTTTGAGAGAGAGAAGAGAGAGGACAAGAGTGGGACAGGAGCAGACGGGAGGAGAGAGAGTCCCAAGCAGGCTCCATGCTCTCAGCACAGAACCTGACGAGGGGCCAGAACCCACGAACGGTGAGATCATGACCTGAGCTGAGATCAAGAGTCAGATGACTGAGCCACCAGGTGCCCCTAACAGACTGTTTTAAAGGAAAGAAAGGAATTCCTTTGGGTCGGGGCTAAGGGTCACAGGAGGCCCCTGGGGGGGAGGGGGGACTCAGAGAGGCTTAAGAGCAAATCTGAGCTTCCTCAGGTCATGATGTCACCGTTCATGAGTTCGAGCCCCGCATGGGGCTCTGCACAGACAGCGTGGAGCCTGCTTGGGATTCATCTCTCCTTCTCTCTCTACCCCTGCCTGGTTTGCTCACTCTCTCTCCCCCTCTCCCAAAAAATAAACATTTTAAAAATTTTTTAAAAAAAGAACAGACCTGAGTCTGACCCCAGGGTTCTATCCACCCTGTGAGACTAGGGCAGGGACAGTTAAGTTAGGTTGTGAGCAAGTGGCCCAGAGGAGGACCCTCAGGTGCCCCCCAGAGAGGGTTCAGGGTGGGAAGCCAGAGGAAGGAGCCCGCCACGGAAGGGCAGGTGGCCAAGGGGCTCGGGAACCCCCTCCCGCTCCGAGCCCGTCCTCCCACCGAGGGACCAGGAAGAGGTGAGGGAGACCGTTCACGGAGGAATGAGCCAGGGGGTGGCAGGGTCGCTCCTCAGAAGAGAGGCGTGGGTCGTGTGCACTTCCCCACGCTGCATGCCTCTAAGGGGCGTTTCCCTCTGCGGGCACCCACCTCCTCCCAGAGGCAGACTGCTGCGGAATCGAGCGTCACATGCACTTCAGACCTGCGTCCTTTCATCCCAAATGTCAACGCACCCATAACGACACCCGGTCCCCGTCTCTGTCCCCCTAGTTGAAAACTCAGTGGGCCCCGAAGGGGCGCCTGGGGGCTCCGTCGGTTGAGCGTCCGACTTCGGCTCAGGTCGTGATCTCACAGCTCGTGAGATGGGGCCCTGCATCGGGCTCTGTGCCGACAGCTCGGAGCCTGGAACCTGCTTCGGATCCTGCGTCTCCCTCTCTCCCTGCCCCTCTCCCACTTGGGCTCCCGCGCGCTCTCTCTCTCTTTCTCTCTCCCTCAAAAATAAATAAACGTGAAAAGAGAAAACTGTCAGTGGGCCCCGTAGACCGTCTTCCCAGTCAGTTCTCCCTAAGGCGCTGTGCCTGGCAGACCCCGAACCGCTGGGAGGGCAGGGGGGCAGGGAGGTGGTGGCTGGGACCTCGGAGCAGGAGAATGAATCAGGTGAGGTCAGCCTCCGGGGCTGGGCCCTGGAAGAGCCGCGGGGCACTCTCCTGAGCTCGAGCTCCAGGAGGTGGGCCCAGCACCCCTGTGCAGGGAGGGGGACACCGGGCGGCACTGACCTTCTCCAGCTTCTCGAAGTGCTCCCGCAGGAACTTCATGGGCCTGTCCGGCTTGGACACACACAGGTGCACGATGCAGTCCTTCAGGACCTGCTGAACACCATGCTTCTGCACATACAGCTCGCACCCCTTCAGGCTCTCGTCCTCCTCCGCCGCCGGGCAAGAGGACGGGGACGCCATGGTGGCCCCACTTCTGGCCTCCTGGGGAAGAAAACGCAGGCCACTGTACACATGCATCTGAAAGGCACCTGGGATGTGTCGATGTCAAATCCAACAACCCCACGACGGGCGGACGTGCCTCCCCCCCGCCTGTCACAGGTCTTCCTTTTCAGGGGCTGGATGAGTCGTCAACACAAAGCCTTACCGAGAAGATCTTTGTGGGCATGGGGGAGGATCAACCAGATTTTGTAGATGAGCAAACCCCTGGTCTCCGAGAAACCTGAAGGCGGAAAGTGGGGGCCCTGGGAACCTGAGTGGCGACCATCCCTCCCCCCTTTGTAGGGACAGCTGTGTGAACCGGGGAAATGAAGGGGTGCTGCTACGGGGTCGAGAAGCCTGCTTTGCAGGAACAGAAAGAAAACAAGGAAAACAGTTGAAAGCCAGCTGAGGGGCCTTCTGGAAGGATGGAACATGGGGAACAATGGCAGGGCCGCGCAGTTCTCAGCCCGGCGGTGGGGGCTAAGTCACAATGACAGGTCAGGAACTGGGGCTGCACAGCTCCCGCCAGCCGCCCCCCCCCCCGCCTCGCGGGGACCCCAGGAAGGTGCCAAGGCTGCGCACCCCCCCACAGGCCCCTCGCGCCCCCTCCCCCGCCTCTGCGCCCCCGGCCCTCCTCCAAGCCCTGCGCGCCCCCGGTCCCTGCGCCCCTTCCCCAGGCCCCACCTCCTCGGGCCCCTGCATCCCCTCCCCAGACCCCGCGCCCCTCCCCCACCTCTGCGCCCCCTGCCCCTTCTCCAAGCCCTGCGCTCCCCCACCCCGTCCCCTGTGCCCCTTCCCCAGGCCCCACCTCCTCGGGCCCCCGCACCCCTTCCCCAGGCCCGGCGCCCCCGCCCTGAGCCCCCAGCCCGCGCGCCCCTCACGACTGCGCGACGGGGCCAGGTGCGGCCAAGGGGGCGGGGGCTCCCCGGGCCCACATTTCCCCGGGCCTCGCGGCCGGCCCAGCCCACCCCTCAGCCCGCGCAGGCCGGGGGGCCCTACGCAGACCCCGTCGCAGCCCCGCGTACCTGCAGGCGCGGCGCCCGAAGCCCCAGGCGGCTGCGCGCGGACGCGGGGACGGCGGGCGAGCGGGTCCCCGCACTGCAGCGGCGCCGCCCTCCGCCCGCCCCCGCGCCGCGCCGACCCGCCCCCGGCTCCCGGCCGGCCCCCCCCCCCCCCCCCGCCCCCCCCCCCCTCTACTTCCGGCGCCGCGGCGGGCCTCCCTCTGCCCGACCACAGATCTCTCCGCGCGGATGTCCCCTCGCCCCTGGCTTACCTCTGCACTCCCCCCTCCCCGCCTTGGCCAAGCCCGGGCGGGCCTCGAGTTGCACAAACCCACGGCCGGCCGGGACCACCGCCCTCCGCCGCCCACCGCCCACACCTCCTCACCCCCCTCCCCTGCACCCTGGTTGGCTGCAGCTGAGGCGGCATCAGGGTCACGGCCGGGCCCCCCACTGCTCACACCTGGCGTGTTCCATCTACACAGGCTGCAGCGTACTGGTTCCAGCAGGTGCACCCATTCTCGGGGTCGAGGGCCCCATGTCAGGGCCAGAAGAGGGGGCCAGATGGGCCCAGACCTAGAGGTGAGCCGATTTCCTTCAGATGTCCCAGTGGGAAATCAGGGGGTCATCCGAGTTTCTTCCCACCACCCTCCGGTGTCCATGAGGTTACCGAGGCCTGCACCCCCCCCCCCCCCCCCCCGCCAGTGACTTCCTAATCTGTAAGCCCAGACCTGCAGAAAACGGAACTGTCCTTATTTTCCTCTTGCCCAAACCGCGCTTTGCCCCCATTCTGGCAGGGTGGGGGCAGAAACTCATCTCAGTCTGCTGGGGGACCCCACCCTTGCCACAGAGTGGTCCAGATACCAGGAGAAGGGACAGGGAACCCAGGCCTTGAAGGGACAGAAGATATTTGTGCACCTCTCCCACACTCTCCTGTGCACAGTCACCTGTCCTCCGCTCACCTGTCCTCCCTGCTCACCTGTTCTCAGCACATCACAGCAAGGCCGGCCTCACCTGGTGCGCCCCCCCACGAGGGCTGACGCTGGCCCCACTTTCTCTTGCCTACGTAAAGATAAAGGAACAGGTCACACTCAGGTGGAGAAGCTAGGAGCTCCTTTCCGCTTCCCCAGCGCCTGCCCTCAATGTGGGGTCAGCTGGGCAGCCAACTGGACAATCAGTAGCTAATGCGCTTACGTGAGGACAGCGGGAATGTCCCTCGCAGAGCTGGGGTGTGAAACCATGAGCACCCACAATGCTGACAGTCACGGGTAGGTCACCTCCCCCCCGGGCAGTGATAAATCCTGGCTTCCTGTAGGGTGTCCAAGAGCCCCCGCCTTCCACTGGGAACAAACGGCTGGTATCAGGTCGCCCATTCACAAGCCCCGTAAATAGTGCTCATCTGAGAACGTCCCTTCCACCCACAGGGAGGCCCCCCACTACATGCTCAGCCCTACTGCGTTCCCCAGCAGAGGTTATTGACAATCCGAGCTCTGGGGGGGGGGGGGTATTTACCCCTAGAACCTGGGTGACCAAGCCTTGCAAAGACCCGACTTCAGAGCCACGTTCTTTCCCGAGCACCACCCCTGGGTCTGTCAGCTCCATTCTCCCGCCAAGATTCAACCACCGGAGTGTTTCTCCTGCAGGAACACTTCCCTGTGGTGCTGCCCCTGCACGGAGGTGGGCACCTGTGGGGGCAACGTGGACTCCCCTCGTGGGACTATGTGAATCTGCTTGCTTAATGCTGAGAGCTCAAATAGGCGCGGTGCTGTTTTTCCCCTCCTTTATTCAGTCTGCAGGGCAGAGACACAAACATTCTCTGGGTGCAGAAGGGAAAATGACTCGTTCGACCCTGGCCTCTGGAGGCGTGGTGGGGCACTGTGGTCTGACTTCCCCACAGGCACCGTGTCCTGGGCAGCGTGCAGAAGCCTTGAGGGCAGAGGATGTGGCTGACTGCTACTGACCTGCTCGCTGGGGGACAGCCGGGTGCCAGAGCCTTCCTGGAGAGGCCCTTGGGGG
>NC_064815.1:33752523-33763861 GCF_023721935.1 Panthera uncia | reverse complement strand
CCTGGAGAGGCCCTTGGGGGACAGCCGGGTGCCAGAGCCTTCCTGGACAGGCCCTTACACCTCAAACGGGTGGATGGTACTCGAGTGCAGCTTTTAGGTGAGGAGCTGGGACGGAGGCCGGGCGTGTAGGGAGCAGCAGGCAGCAGGGGCCAGTGACCGTGACCCCCAGTGGTTATTATTCTTAGGGCCACGGCAGTTCCTCGGGGAGGGCTCTAAGTCCCACCCTGAGCACACACAGGCAGGGGCCCTGTAGGGATGCAGAAGACGGGCCACAGGGGGAGAGGAGGCGGGAAGCATCCCCCAAACCCTGTACTTCTGAAGAAGCTGCATTCGGTGAGAGAGATTCCTTGGGAAGGAGGCAGCAGGAGAACGTTGCAAGAACAACGTTATCCGGTTTTCAGCTTTTATTTCTTTTCATGTTTATTTAGTTTTGAGAGAGTCCGAGCACGAGCCAGGGAGGGACAGAGAGAGAGGGAGACACAGAATGCGAAGCAGGCTCCAGGCTCTGAGCTGTCAGCACAGAGTTCGATGTGGGGCTCAAACCCGTGAATTGTGAGATCGTGACCTGAGCCGAAGTTGGACGCTCAACCAACCGAGCCACCCAGGCGCTCCTTGATTTTTCAGCTTTTAAATGGCTCGTGAGGTGGGTCTGGGATGCACAACTTCCTACCAGTTTTGTCACGTGTCTGTGAAGTCTGATCACCCACGCTCCCTGGGGTGGCCCTGCTGTGTGACAGCCCACGCTTGGAAGCAGACAGCCCGTGGGGCCTCCGGTGAGAACACAGACCCCAGGCCCACAGAGCCACGGGATAATCGGGTGTGTTGTTCAGTCAGTGCGTTTGCGGGGACTCTTTCCGTAGACAGCTGAGTCCCGGGCAGGGGGTGGGGGCCAGGGAGAAGCCCAGCCTCACGTCCGGGTGGGTGCTGGACGAGAACGCAGCTACAGAAATGCCACAGACAGAACGTTTGCGGCCCCCCAAACTCCTGTTCAAGTCCTGACCCCCAGCGTGGGGTGCTAGGTCCTGGGCGGGACCCTCACGGCGAGCTCAGTGCCCTCACGAAAGAGACCCGGGGCACGCCCTCGCCCCCGCAGCCCGGCGAGGATGCGGTGACCAGACGGCCAGCAGCGGCCTGGCCGGAACCACAGGGGGTTCTTCCTCTCCACGTCCAGCCTCCGGGGCCGTGAGGAATCAGTGTCTGCTGTTCACAAGCTGCCCGGCCTGTGGTAATTTTGTCGTAGCAGCCCGAGCAGACTCAGGAGGCGGGAATATCCAGCAGAGCCACATAGGAAGATACATTAAAAGATTATGAACAGGGTACAGGAAAGAACAGACGTTCGAGAATCAGAACAAGGAATCCAGAAATAAACCCAAACCAATATTTACAGGGACTCTGTACGTGATGAAGGTGGCATTGCATATTTGTGGGGATGACGATAACTTAATAGCTTGGGAAGAAGTAAAGTCAATTGGAAAAAAGTTAGGTTGGATCCCAGTGTCTCTCTTTGTATCAACTTGAGACGGGTCAGATGATACACAAGCAACAAAAGTAACGTTTGGGAAATATCATCTCCAGACACAGGAAGCCTTGTTTTTTTTAACATTTATTTTTTATTTTTGAGAGAGAGAGAGCATGAGTAGGGGACAGGCAGAGAGAGAGGAGGAGAGAGAGAGCGGGGGGTGGGGGGTTGCTGAGAGTGGGAGACACAGAATCCGAAGGACGATCCAGGCTCTGAGCTGTCAGCACAGAGCCTGACGTGGAGCTCGAACCCACGAACCGTGAGATCATGACCCGAGCCGAAGTTGGACGCTCAACCGACTGAGCCACCCAGACGCCCTGTCACAGGAGGCCTTTGTAATCATACATCCAGGAGCCATAAATATGAAAACTGATAAACTCAACTCTGTAAAAATGAAAACCTGTGCATAAAAAAACCCTCGCACATTCAAAATAAAAACAAAACAGGCAATAAATTCACGATACCCGTCACAAAGGGCCGATTTCCTCTGCATGAAGACACCCAGTGCAGATTAACCTGTCGGGCTCACACAGGCCCTGCGGTCTGGCAATTGCAGGTGGTGGGGGCATGGGAAACGGCCCCCCCCCCCCCCGCGCTTCTGGTGGGGGTGTGCACAGAGGGGCCTCTTCGCACACTCGTGGAAAATCGTTAAATACCCAGATCCCAGCAATCCTACCTCGCTAGGTTTATCAATCATTTGATAACAAATCAATACCGCAGTGACTATCCCGATGGGTGCGTTTTTCTGCACGTGGGTCAACGTATACCTTTCCGGGCGCACAGAAACTCCTGAGAAGCAGAGTGGCAGGAAAAACCAAGTGTCCATCGACAGGGTCTGACGAAATACTCTGCGGCCCACGGGACCACGGGGCGCCACACGACCGTTTAAAGAGCATGTGGTGGCCCTGAGTGCGCTAACGCTAACCCATCCCCACGGCGTGGTCCTGAGCAGAAACCAAAACCACGGTGTGAAACTTGGCACGTGAGCTGCCAGCTGAGGGGTGGCCGTACGTGTGGGCACGTGCGGATTCAGGCATGGCGCCTCCAGAGGGACACTGAAGGACACAGGTGGCCTCTAAGGTGAGCGGGGGCAGGAGCCCTTCTGTGTTCCGTGTCCTCGAGTGCCATTCGAGCTGTGCACCAAATGCGTGTCTTAACCGTTCAAAAGTAATCGATTTTCTTTACATTAAATTTTTAAAATCTTCCTGGAAAGAGGGAATTCAAAACACCTGTTATTTTCGCTTCCTCCCCAAACCACACTAAAATCACAATAAAGGCATTTTTTTTTTTTAATATTCATTTTTGAGAGAGAGCGCAAGCGGGTGAGGGGCACAGGGGGGCGGGCGGGCAGAAGATCTGAAGCGGCTTCTGCACAGAGCCTGACAATGGGCTCAAGGTCACGAACTGCGAGATCATGACCTGACCAAGTCAGACGCCCAACTGGCTGAGCCACCCAGATGCTCCAAGGGACTTTGTTGTAAAGGCGCAAAGCCCCGAGGACGGGGAGAACCCAGGGGAGACCCTCACAAGAGTCTGGGAGCCCAAACGAGGACGGGAGAGCCGTCGTCGACTTACTGAACTGTGAACTGGCAGAAAGAGCCCGTCGAAGAGCCCAGTTCACACCACGGGCCTCCCCACCCCCACCCCCGCAGCCTCAGAGGTGGTCTCACCGGATCCCCTGGAAGGGAGAGCTGCTGGAGCTGGGGGAGAGTCGGCCTTGCGGCCCTGGAGGAGGAGGAGGACGGTCTCTAGACTGGGGGTCCAGGACGGCAGAGACCCAAACCAGGGCGGACCCCTGCCCCTCACCGGAACGCCGGGGGCCCCATCTTCGCCCTCCCCCGGCGCTGGTGGGTCTTCTGCGGAGAGTCTGACACCAAGACACTGACACCAGCAGTCCCCCAGTGCCCGGCCTGAGCAGCAGGGCCTAAAAGCAGCGGCCCTCCCGCCACCACATGCACCCAACGTCCGACAGCCGCCGAGCTTCCCTGAGGGCCTCTGTCACTTGAGGGGTGAAGCCACACATCGGATGCGAGAAACTGCCCACCATCACACCAGTTAGGAAGCCGGAGTCGGCCAGGAGGAGAGCTGCCCCGCAGCGGGGCCCCAGCCTTCGAGGGGGCCCGTGCATCACGGGCTGGAGACCACTCCCAGCCTACGGACTTCCTAACTCATGCGAGCCGTTGGGACGGAGGCTACACCACGTTGACTTACTGGATCCTGGAGGTCTCAGCCGTCTGTGACCCTGTCCAAGCCAGAAATCGGAACGCCCTGGTCACCCCCCTGCCCCTCAGCCCCGAATCGGCTTCTGCAAAGTAACCCTGCCCCTGCCCACGTGCCCCACCATGTCCCATCAGGCCGGTCCAGGGGCAAAGCCAGTGACGCCTTCAAGCCAGCCAAGGTCCCCATCCCCCTCCCTCCCTCTGCCCCCCGGCCCTCGGACCAGCATTCCCTTCCTCTGTGCCTGAGTTCCTCCACCTCGGACCCCACCTCCAGAGTCTCTCCTGGGGGCGTCTGCACCTCCGCCCTGCCCCCCACTGCACGTGGCACCTCCCCTCCCGGCTGTCGGCTCCGTGAGAAGTGACAGCGTCTGCTTTGACTGCCTGCTGTATCCTGGTGCCCAGCAGGATGCCCAGAAACGTCAAACAGCCCACGTGTGTTGGATGAGATCACGAATGAATCAACCAAGCAGGAATTATTTGCTGAAGTCAGTTTGTTATACTGGCTTAAATGACACGCTTTAAAACACGTGGCACAGGACACTGAACGAGCGAGACTCCGGGAATAGACTTGGAAATCACGTTTTCCTTACCTCTTCCTGACTCTTTAACTATTCAGTGGAGGCAGTCCTGTCTCTGCCCCGAGAGGCACGTGTGGACAGTGGCATCTCGTTCTGGCTCAAACATAGAGTTTCAAAGTTCTAAGGTTACGCTAAGATATGAACCCAGCGTCAGTCAGCTCAGTCGTCGTAATCGTCCAGGACCAGGAAGTGATGAAAACGCGAAACCAGACTGAGATTAGGAGCACGGCCTCCTCCAACGAGGCGCCCCTGCTGTGAGCCGTGGGGAAGGAGAGGGGTCCCTTAGCTCTGCCCCTCTCTCGCTCTCCCACCGCCCTCCCCAGACTCCGTAACGGGGCCTGCCCCCTCCCGCGTCGGAACAGCCTCTGGCATCTAGAATTCCCAGAAGAGGGCACACCACCGGCCACTGCGTCAGCCTCAGGGACCTCCCAGGAGGGGACTCTACGCTGCGTGGCCTTCCGTGCCGGGCTCTCACCGAGCATCGTGTTTTCAGGGTTCAGCCACACGGTGGCCGGCGTCCGCACTTCATTCCTTCTGCAGCTCCACAGTACCCCACGCTTTATCCGTCACCCGTGATGGACACCCGGGCCGCTTCCGCCGCTCGGCTGCTGGGAGCACGGGCGTGCAGGGACCTGCCTGACCTGTGTCCACCTCTATAGGCTGTGTAACAGGACACAGACGTGGTGGAGCTCACGGGAGTCCCAGGTTTCATTTTTTGAGGAGCCGCCAGACCATCTTCCCCAGCGGCCCTCCACCAGCAGCACCCCAGGTTCCGGTTTCTCGTGTCCTTGCCAATACGTGTTGTTTTCTGTTGTTGTTGTTTTAGTAACCGCCTCCCCCAGGCGTGGAGACAGCTCGGCACGCTTCCTGGCACGTTCCAGGGACCAGGCGAGCTCGCAGGCCAGCTCAGATTCAACAGGAGGCTGGATCCGTGTGCAGGCATGGGAGGAATGTCAGCAGCTGTCTTTGGCACCTGTCCTCTGCATCTCATGTGACATGTGCTAAGTGGGTATTTGTGGGTGTGCCTTCTACCCCTCATCTGCCAAGTTGTTGTCACGAACAGGTGTCACGTTTCATCACGTGCTTTTTCTGCACCCACCAAGATGGTCCCGTGATTTTTTTTTCTTCAGCTTGTTTTAATGTGGTAAATTACATTCATTTCTATGTTAAATTAACTTGCATTCCTGGAATAAATTCAATCTGGTCACAATGTATTATTCTTTTTAAATTCTTGATTTCCAGACTGAGTTGGTTAATATTTTATTTAGGATTTTTACACCTGTATTCAATGAGAGAGACTGATCTATAATATTCCTTTTGTGTAATGTCCCTGTCACCGTGTGGGATCAAGGTTATGATGCTGGCCTCATAAAATGGGTTTAGAGATGCTCCCTCTTCCTGGTGTCAAAGAGTCTAGACCCAGAGTTATTTCCTAGTTAAATGTTTTGAAGTTAATAAAGACCTGTGCTTACAGCCATTATCGTGGGAAGCTTTTTATTTATTTTTTTAATGTTTATTTTTGAGAGAGAGAGAGAGACAGAGTGTGAGCTGGGAAGGGGCAGAGAGGGAGACACAGAATCCGAAACAGGCTCCAGGCTCTGAGCTGTCAGCACAGAGCCTGACACGAGGCTTGAACCCACCGACTGCGAGGTCATGACCTGAGCCGAAGTCACTCGCTTAACCGACTGAGCCACCCAGGCGCCCCAATGCTTTTAAACCACAAAGCCAATTTCTTTACTAGGTACCACACTCTCCTGCCTTCCTATTTCTTCTTGCATAAGTTTTAGTAAACCACATTTTCCTAGGAATCCACCAATTCATCTGCTTTGGGAGGAATAAAGTGATTCACATGATCCTTGCAGTGTCTCTTTATTGCTTAGGACCTGTAGTGATAACCCCTTTCCACTCCATGTTGACTTTGTGCTTTCGCATTTTCTCCCCTCGTCAGTCTTAACAGAGGTTTAGCAATTTTCGTAGCCTTGTAAAAGAACAAACTCTTGGTTTTATTGATACTCTCCATTGTACGTTTTTCTGTTTCATTACTTTCTGTTCTAACCTTTATTATTCCTTTTTTTTTTTTTTTTTTTTTTTACCAGGTTCAGGTTTATCTACGTATTTTGCTACTGGGGGGAAAAAAATCAACCTTTCGTACTCTACGCAAGAAGCGTAACGGAGATAGCGGTGGAGTAACAACATCTGATCTCAGTCTGATTCCTGTTCCTTTGAAAGCAATCTGTTTTTTCTCTGGCAGTCCTCTCCACGTTTGTCTTTGACATTCTTGGATTCCATAGCCTGTCAATATGTGCTACTCTGCAGATCTAAGCTGACGGTCCTTTCTCTTCCACTCTGGAAAATTTGTCTCCGTTGTCCCTTCAAATATTGGCTACTCCCCGTATTTATGACCCCTTTCTCTAGGGCATCCATCAACCAGATATCAGCATTTTTGCTTCCATCCCCCTCTTTTAGGCACCTTCTTCTTGTTCCCGGTGTCACACCGCCAAGATAAAGACCTTCACCTCTTTTATGGGCATGTCGTACTTATTTTGATGCACTGGCCCTTCCGTTGGGCTGCTCCTGGGATCACCGGTTTACTTCCTTCCCTTCGGTCTGGCTGTGTGTCTTCGGGAAGGAGACAGGGCAGATGCCGTCTGTGTATCCGAGTGGCCGCCACCACCACCATCACAATGCTTAAGTACCGTCACCACACACGACTGCCCCATCGGTGCGTCAGGGCCACTCCCAGCTCCATCCCTAACCCCGGAGACCAGGAAGACCTGGACTTGTCACTTCACGAATGTCACGTAAGTGGGATCTCACTACGCTCACCCTTTAATGACTGCCCTTTGGACTCACGACATCTTCCCTAGAGTCACCAGCTCCTTGTGTAGAGCAGCCGTTCATTCCTTTGTATCTCTGAGGACACCTGTGCTGAATTTCCACGTTTGAAGATTTTCTTATTGTCTGCTACTGATTTTCAGTTTGATTCAGAGAACATAGTCTCCGTATGGTTTCAGTTCTTTTAAATTGATTTTGTTTTATGGCCCAAGATATGGTCTCTCTTGGAATATGTTCCACGGTCACTGGAAAAGAATGTGTCCTCTGCTGTTGTTGGGCGGAGTGTTCCACAAGTGTCCCTTAATCTTGTCGGTTGAGGGCGGTGCTCTTGTATATCTTTGCTGAATGTCTGTCTAGTAATTCTACAACTGCTGGGAGTGGGTAAGAAGTCCTCATATAAAGTCCTTCATATGCTCTGAAGCTGTCATTTGGTGCCTGTGCACTTGGGATTGGTCATTTTATCATTAGGTAACGTCCCTGTTTTTTTCTGAGAAAGTTTCTTCACTCTGAAGATTATTTTGGCTGGCATTAATAGAGTCTATCTGCTTATTAAAAATTAATGTTTACTTGATATATCCTCTTCCATGCTTTTACTTTCAATCTACCCATGTCCCTGTGGCCAAAATGAGCTTCAGCATATAGTAGACAACGCAGAGTCGGGTCTCGGTTTTTTTATTCACTCTGCCAACCTCTGTCTTCTAACTGGTACATTTAGACCATTTACGTTAAAGTAATCATTGACATATTAGGGCTTCCGTCTGCCATTTCATTAATCGTGTTGGTTTCCTCTCTTGTGCCCTGTGAGATCCTGAAACATTTGTTAGAATTCCATTTAATGTTTCTGCCTCTACCGCCATGTTGAGCTTTCTCAGCGGCTGCCCCAGACATCACCACACACACACACACGGCGCTTAGAGGTCCCCTGGTATCGATGTTGTGCCACGTCGAGTGCAGTGTAGAAACCTTACTGCCACTACGCCCTTCATCCTTCCCGCTTTTCAAATATAATTATAAATATTTCCTCTGCATACACTGAGCCCCACATCAGCGTTATTTTCTGCTTCAAGCATCAACCCTGATTGAAGAAACTTATGAAGTGAAAGACGGTCAGTCGTGTGTCCTTCCACTCTTACCCATTCTATTCTTAATTTTCTGAAGGGCCCTGCCTTCCTGTTACAATTTTCCTCTTCTTGGACAGCTCCTTTTAATCATTCACCAAGGGCAAGTCTGCTAGCAACAAATTCTATCAGTCTGCCTCTGTCTGAGAATATTTTCATTCCTCCTTCACTCCTGAGGACGGTTCTGTTGGTAGAGAATTCACTTCCCTTTCAATCTCTTTCGATGCTTGAACAACATGCCGCTTCCTCCCGGCCTCTGTGATGTAGGATAAGACACCTGCTGTCACTCATGCTGCTGTTCCCCTACAGGCCACGCATCGTTTCTATGTATAACATTTTTTCTCCTCTCTTCGGTTTTCAGAAGTTTAACTATGATGTGTTTCCCAGTCCTGTGGCCAGGAAGCGGTGGTTCGTCCTGCAATTTTCTTGCCCGTGCTGTGACTGTTAAATTAACATTTGACAGGCAGAACACAAGGACTGGGAGGGAAAGTACAAGAGAGGTGCTTATGACTCACAGGTCCTGGGGGTGCACAGCACAGCACAGCATGTGGGGAGGTCGAGGCAGGGCACAGGCAGAGAAAGGGTCCGTGGAGTGCTTTGGGGGTTCTGGGCTAGGGCCGGATCGGTCAATTTGAGTCAAAAAGAGCAGGGCTTTGGTCAGCTTTGCAGGGGCTCCCTGGGCGTCAGGGGAACGTGCTTATCACAAGGGTTGCAGGAGAGTTATACCAAAACTTTCACTGACTGTGACTCTGCAGGAATTGTAGGACACGTGCACGTGGGAGGGGCTGGTGCTGGTCCAAAGCCCCTGCAGGCTGCCTGGCTACACTCCACGGACACAGAGGCAGCAACATTATAGACGAGTTTAGTCAAACTCAACAGCCTGCAGGCAGTTCTGGGTTGGGCTGCAGGCCTCTCTGGCACCTATTCTGGGAACCTGTGAGAGAGAAGAGGAAAACCCAGGGAACCCACTGTGCGGCCGCCACCCAGTGCTGAGGACCCTGGCCTGTCCTTTCCCATCACTGTGGAATTACTGGTAAGGTATTCCACAGGAAGGAGCAAGGAACAGTGAGTCTGCACCACGCTTTCTGGAGCAGGAGGCCGCAACACCCTAAGTCGACTGCCTGCTGTTTCCCATCTGGGGCAGAGCTCACCTTCAAACAGCCACAACTGCCCCCCACTCCCCCCACAGCAGCAAAGCACGCTCAGAAAAGTGCAAGCCTGCTGGTGCCGACTCTCCCACCCCTACAGCCTTCCTTGTGTCCCCATCACTCTAAGATAAAGGCCCTGGTGGTCTGACCCCCTCCCCCTCTTCCTGCTCTCCCTGGGTCCCTGGGCTGCAGCCACAAGGAGCTTCCAGAACAGCCTCGGGGCCTCCCTGATGGGCTCCCTTGGCAGACCGGGTGCCTTCCACGACAGTCTGGAGGCCAGAAGTCAGGGCTGGTTCCTCCCCAGGCTGCTGGGGCAGGTCTGTCCCGGGCCACTGTCCCTAGGCTGCCAGGCCAGCCTGTCCCAGGCCGCTGTCCCCAGGCTGCCGGGCCTCTCTGTCCCAGGCCGCTGTCCCCAGGCTGCTGGGCCTCTCTGTCCTGGGCCGCTGTCCCAAGGCTGCTGGGCCACCCAGTCCGGAGGCTGCAGGGCAGCTCTGTCCCGGCCGCTGTCCCCAGGCCGCTGGGCCGCTCTGTCCCGGGCCGCTGTCCCTGGCCTGCACACGTGGTGTTCTCCGTGTGTGCTGCATCCACCTCCAAAATCCGCCCTTCATAGTGTAAGGGTTAAACTGTAGTGTAGGGCTAACACTTAGCTTGAAAAATAACAGCTTTGGGTTGACACTGAAGGTTAAGAGATAACAGCCTTGCTTTGCTCTTGTAAACTACCCCTCATACTCTTGTAAATTAGGCTTCACCAATTAAGGAAACAAAAGTTCAAAGAAAAGAGCATCAGAGGCAGAGCCAAGGAGATCCACTGGTTGCAACTTAGAGGCAGAAAGTCTAAAATGAACACCTCATTAGGCAACTGTTTCTAACTCATCTGGCAACTGTTTCTAACTCATCTAGAAACTGTTTCTTTGTTCTGTTCCCAGGTGATGACAAAACGATGTGATCGGTTATAAAAACTCTCTACCCCGGGTGTTCCAGGCTGCACTCTTATCAAGAGTGTTGGACCCGGTCGGTCGGCCTTGCCTCTCATTGTAATAAACTTTGTTGTGACTGTCACTGGTGCCCATAGCATTCTGTTTCAGGAATCGTGTGGATGCAACAATAGAGGCAGTCGCATGGGACCGTGGCCCCTGTGACGTATTTTTACTCTGATGGCCGCTGTAAGGTCCCTATCGCTAAATAAGGTCACGTTCTGAGGTTCTCGGGACTAGGACTCCAATACACAAACTTGGGGGAGACAATTCAAACCACAGCACCCCCAGCCGGGACCTCTGCCCCCGCCGTTTCCCTCCCGCTCGGGCTCTCGCGCCAGCGCCTCCGCGGAGTTCCTCTCACTGACCCTGCCCTGTCACCGGTGCTGTCACTTCACGGGCAGGACTTACCTGTCCACATCAAGTCCCCTCGCCATTCATTCCCCCGACCAGTTTCGCCTCCTATCCGCTACGCTGAGACCCCAGCGCGCAGGGACCCGCGGCGTTTCCGGCCCCTCCCGGCAGTGTCCCGTCCGCGCCCGGAGCTGCCAATAAAGTTGTATTCGCGACCAACCGGAAGGGGAGCCGTAATCCGCGCCGCGGCCGTCGTGAAAGCGCCGGTCTCCCCTAGCGACGGGCAACGCGGGCAAGATGGCGGCACTGGTGGCGGCGGAGGCCGCGGCGCCTCCGGGCCCGGCCGAGGCGGCCGAGGCGGCCGAGACGGCCGAGGCGGCGGAGCTGAGCCGCGCCCTGAGCCGCCTGCTGCCCGGGCTTGAGGCCGACAGCAAGCTGAGCCGGCGGCGCGCGCTCGAGGCGCTGCAGCGCGCAATCGAGGCGGCGTGGCCCGAGGAGCCCGCCGCCGAGTCCGCCGCCGCGGCCGCAGGCTTCCAGGGCCCGTGGGCGCGCCTGCTGCTGCCGCGCCTGCTGCGCTGCCTGGCCGACCCGGC
>NC_064815.1:33733329-33752123 GCF_023721935.1 Panthera uncia | reverse complement strand
GCAGCTGCTCGGCCTGGCCGTGCGCCTGGGCGGCGCCGCGCTCGCGCCCCACCTGGACGACGCCGGGAGGGTGCTGCGCTGCACGCTGCTCGACCCCTTCGCCGCCGTGCGCCGCGAGAGCTGCCAGTGCGCCGCCAGCCTGGCGCGCGCCACGCCGCGTCCCCCGTGGGCGCGGGGGTCGGGGTGGGGGCGCGGGCAGACACGGGCGCCGTCCCCGACGCCCGAAGCTGCGGCCGCTCCTCGCCGTTCGGTGGTTCGCAAAATGCAGAGTCGCGGAAACCCCGCCGAAATCGCCCAGAGGGTCTGGGACGCGGCGCGTTCCGGTAGCTGCTTCTCACCCGCGTGACGAACCCGGGCGCTGGTGGGAGCGCGCCCCGAGAATCACCGCCGCGGTCTCCCAGGCCTCGTCCCCATCGCTAAGCCTATCGGTCTTCCCTCTTTGGGTCGGAGCGCTGTCCTCCTGAATGGAGAGAGGCCACTTCTCACGTGTTTTCCTTTAATTCGTTCTCCATTATTTTAAGAATTCTAATCTGATCAGGACATTCCCTTTTTCTAAGTAGCTGTTTCTGCAGGATCTTGCCCCAGTTAACTTCTCCTTACTGCCTCAGACTGGGATGTGGAATGGTTGGAGGCCTCTACTTAGTCCCGTTGGGAAGGCTTCCTGTAGGAGGAAATATAGAGGTTGAAGATCTGTGATCTGTGGTCTGGAGGAAACCAGCTTTGAGGAATAAACAACTTGGTAGATGTGAGGAGCAGAAAGGAGGTCAAGATTGCTGGAGGGAAGAAAGGGGGGAAGCTGCTGCAGGTTTGAACTTAGTGTTAAATGCAATGGGGAGCCAGCGGGGGGTGTGGAGAAAGGGCGGGAGAGGCTCAGATTCTGATTTGTTTTTAAGTGTATTTATTTTTAATGTTTATTTATTTTTGAGACAGAGAAAGACAGAGCATGAATGGGGGAGGGTCAGAGAGAGGGAGACACAGAATCTGAAACAGGCTCCGGGCTCTGAGCTGTCAGCACAGAGCCCGATGCGGGGCTCGAACTCACGGACCGCGAGATCGTGACCTGAGCAAAGTCGGTGCTCAACCGACTGAGCCACCCAGGCGCCCCTAACGTGTATTTATTTTAGAGACAGAGAAACAGAGCACAAGTGGGGGAGGGGCAGAGAGACACAGAATCCCAAGCAGGCTCCAGGCTCTGAGCTGTCAGCACAGAGCCCGACGCCGGGCTTGAACGCACAAACTGGGAGATCATGACCTGAGCTGAAGTCGGATCCTTAACCGACTGAGCCACCCAGGCACCCCAGTTCTGATGTTTAAAAGATGACTGTGGTGCTCAGAGAATTGATCACCAAAGGTGGCAAGGGGAAATGAGAAAGTCAGTTGGGGCGAGAGTTAATCCATACTTAGATGATGGTTGGCTTGGACTTGTGGGGGTGAGCGGTCGGCTAACAGACATGGAAGAAAGTGGATGGATGGATGGATGTCGGGCATGGAGCGGGCAGGGTGTCCTGTTGAACTGGGTGGGGGATGGGGGAGAAGGAGGTTTGGGTGGACAGGAGACAAAGAAGAATGAATGAGGCTTCTTTTCACCCCTTGCCATTAGGGACCGTCAAGATTTCCATTGTGAGTGACAAGTTTGGATTCAAATAGTACAGAATTTCTTTTTTTTTTAAATTTTTTTTTCAACGTTTTTTATTTATTTTTGGGACAGAGAGAGACAGAGCATGAACGGGGGAGGGGCAGAGAGAGAGGGAGACACAGAATCGGAAACAGGCTCCAGGCTCCGAGCCATCAGCCCAGAGCCCGACGCGGGGCTCGAACTCACGGACCGCGAGATCGTGACCTGGCTGAAGTCGGACGCCCAACCGACTGCGCCACCCAGGCGCCCCTAAATAGTACAGAATTTCTAAGAGAGCTGGGTTTGAGGCTTGGGCTGGAGACAGCCTTTGGGAATTACAAGCTTTTATTTATTTTTTTTTTAATTTTTTTTAATGTTTATTTTTGAGACGGAGAGAGACAGAACATGAGCGGGGGAGGGGCAGAGAGAGAGAGAGAGGGAGACACAATCCGAAGCAGGCTCCAGGCTCCAAGCTGTCAGCACAGAGCCCGACGTGGGGCTCGAACTCACAAACTGTGAGATCATGACCTGAGCCGAAGTCGGACGCTTAACCGACTGAGCCACCCAGGCGCCCCAAGGGAATTACAAGCTTTTAACACATTTCTCATTGACCCCCAACCACTTCGCTCCCTGGTCTGTGTGTCAGCCAGGGTGACGGCTTCTGCCTTGCAGCCTTTGTGTGTTCCCTCACTGGATTGTAAGTTCTGGAAGGGTGGGGCAGTGCCTGCCCGCATCCTAGGTGCCCGCTCATTTCCGAGCGAGGGACGGTTCCTTGTGCTTGAAGGACGTCCCTCCTCCAAACCCTCTACTCTGCCGGCTCCCCGTGAGGACCCTCTCCTGGATCCACACCACACTGGGCAGCGCTAGGTCAATATCCCGCCTTGATCTGAGGCCCTCAGGGCGAAAGAACTCAGCTACAGCATCACCGAAGTAGCCGTCTGTGGTTGTGTCTCCGGCAGCGGCAGAACTGAAATCAGAACTCCAACACCAGCGGGCCGGCCTACCTGCCAGAGACATCCCAGTTCTGATTTTGTGCGAGGCCCGGACAAGTAGGAAGTGGAGTGGCTTCACCCCAAGTGATGTCGGCCCTGTTCCCTGTGTAGCGCCAGCCATCTGGCTTCGAGGCACAGCCAGTGTGGGGGCTTGGGCAGCGTGCTCCAGGCTCCGTTTCTCTCCTTTGGTTGGCATCCCTCTTGGGCACCCAGTGCCACTGCTGTCAGCCTCACGCTCTCCTCGTAGCTCCTGCCTTCGGCCGAGAGGGAGTCAAGCCCCTGGCCTTTTCCTTTCGTGCCGCCTGGGCCACACGCCAGTCCTGTGCCTCTCCCGGCGCCAGGGGGCACACACCTGTGCTCGGCAGGCCGGTAGCAGGGACCTGGGTGGGGAGAGGGCGTTCCGGGACACGGTGGGGCCTGTCCTCCCAGGAGCCCGTGGAGGTAACTGGGTTCCTCCCCTGTCTCACAGACCACTTCCACATGCAGTCGGAGTCCTTGATCGGCCCCCTGATGCAGAGCATCTCACACCAGCACTGGAAGGTGCGGGTGGCTGTCATCGAGGCCACCGGCTCTGTGATCCAGTTTGGCAGCGGGAAGTCGGTGGACGACGTCCTCCCTCACTTTGCTCAGAGGCTCTTCGATGACGTCCCCCAGGTAACGAGTTTCTCCTCTAAGTGGTCCCCCCCCTCTTCACCGGGAACGCGCTATTTGTAACTTCTTTTTTTCTGTAAAACTCTTACCTGTTGCCCCGGACATCTTGCATCATTTGCCGTCACTGGGTGGTCTTGGTTCACGCCTCTGGGAAAACGGGGAGAGTTGAATTGTTTTAATATGTTCGTTGTTCTTCACTTGGGGGAACGTGGGACGGGAGTATTTCCTCCTTGGAAAACAGTCGAACTGTGTGTAGCGCGTGGTTTCAGAGGCGTCTGTGAGACGCACGTCCATCGAGGCGGATTGATGAACCCCAGCGGTTGGTGAACCAGACCTGCGAGGAGGAGGAGGAGGGGGGTCAGAATTGGTGTGTTGGGGTCATGTTTCTGTTGGGCCTTGGGACCCACCGAGAGAGAGACAGACCGAGACCAGAATGCTGGCTTTTCTGTTGGCAGAAGTCAGGTTGGAGGCTGGGTCATGGATGTGAGGCCACAGTTTGCTTATAGAACCTGAAGACCCCCGGCAACAACAAGGGGAGGAGAGCCACCCGCCCCCCAGAGGGAGGAGACGGGGAGGGGATCACTTAGGGGAGGGAGGAGACGGACGAGGGGGTCGCCCGGGGAGGGAGGGGCAGCGGTTGCTGGCAGAAGTCCCCCGAGTGGTTAGAAAGTGCCCCTGCCTGTGGCCGTGGGGGCATGAGGTGGCCCAAGGTGGCCAAGGACTGAGAAGCTGGTGCTATGGCCGCCTGGCCCCTGCTGTCCCGATGGGGGAGCACTTGTGTGCCGGCCCCTCCCCCATTGTCCACACACCGTCTCCTTTAACCCTTCACACCAGCTGCTCGCATGTCGCCTGCGGTCTAGAAATGGTGCTGCACGCTCAGGGTGGCCCCGCCGGAGCTGGCCCCCAGGGCCCAGGTGTGGTGACACTAGAGAGTGTTGCCCGGCACCATCCGGCCGCCTGGCCGCAGGCACGCTTCAGTTTCCTTCCAAGTTGCTTTGTTTGGTTTTATTTTTTTACGCAGCTTTATGGAGCAACAACTCACATAGTGTGCAAATCACTCATTTAAACGTTCAGCGTTTTTGGTATGTCATCTTTAGAGTGTTTGGTAAAATACGCGTAACGTAAAGTGGGCCATTTCTACCACTTTTGAGAGGGAGTTCGGACGCGTGAAGCGCATTCACGACGCGGTGGGACCGCCGCCGTTAACCACAACTTCTTCCCATCGCGCCCTCCCCCCTCCTCCCCGCCCCCACTCCCTGCCGCCCGTGAGCAGGACAGCGAGTGGTCTTGGTGGCTCTTCCACCGGGCGACGTGTTGCAGCGGGGGTCACGCTGTGTTCCTCCGTGAGGCTGAGGGATCGCCGTTGTGCGGTGGGCTGTATTCTGTCCCTTCACCCGTCGCCGGGCGCTTGTGCCAACGTGGGGACGCAGGTGTCTGAGCCCACCTTCGCTTCTCTGGGGCCCGGGCCGTAGACCCAGGAGTGGGGGTGCCGGGTCGTACGGTAACTGTCCGTTTAGCCTATGGAAGAGCCATCGGGCCACTCTCCGCGGTGGCCGCGCGCCTGGCATTCCCGGCGGCGGTGCGCGAGGGGTCCGCCCCCTCCACGTCCCCACGGCGCTTCTCCGGGGTCTGTGTGTGTCTATCGCCGTCCTGCCGGGTGCGAAGCGGCGTCTCAGTGTGGCCGTGACTCTGTTTCCCTGATGGTGAGTGACGTCGAGCATATTTTCGCGTGCTTGTTGCCGGATTGTCTCGCCTGACAGGCGAGAACGTTCAGCTCGGGGCCCCTGACAGTGTGGCCCGTAGGCACGTGTGCACACGTGCCCAGAAGGGGCCCTGATGCCTGTTGGGGTTGTGTGGACGGCTTAGAGCTTCTTACCACTTGCTGTTGGATGCCTGAGGAGGCAGAGGGGCTGGGGGTGGCCCCGGCACCCCTTGGGGACTGGAGGTGCCTCTCGGCAGGATGAGCCCCTCAGGGCTCTAGGGGCCAGGACAGAAGCCCCCCTCAGTTGCCCGCCTGTGACGTGCCAGCCGCCCAGGATGTCGCTTCAGGCCGTGTCCCTACACCCCAGGGTCAGAGAGCCCCTCCCTGCTCCCAACAACCTGCGGGCCGCTGAACTGGGGTGACTGGGGACGCGGCCCCCCCCCGCCGTGAGCTGGATGGGGTCGGCACCGGGCAGCATGGGAGGTGGGGACCGAGAGCAGAAGCGGGCTCTGCCCCAGGAGGGGGCGGGGCACTGGGTCGGCTGCAGCCTGGACTGGAGACCTGGTGCAGGAGGCGGGGGCCGAGGTGGATCCCGGTGGCAGACGGTGGTGCCGCCACCCCCGGGACGGCCTCCCTCCCGGCTTGTGCCAGGCGGACCCGGGGCGCGCGGGCAGGTGGAACAGCTTTCCTCGAAGGAGCGTGATGACCGCGTACGACAGCTCTGTCAACAGTGCTACTGAGTATCAGTCGGGAGCTTCCCGTAAACAGCCTGGTTGTGTCGCAGGCCCCGTGAGTGTGGACCTGTGAGGATGGGTGTCGACAGGTCCCTGTGAACCCTGTGGCTGCGTGTCAACGGACAGGTCCCTGAGAACGGCACGGCCGTTGCTGCCGTCAGGGGCAACATTCCGCCTCCTTGGTGACGGAGTTTTCCAGACTTGGGGCTGCAACTCTTTCTTGTGATTTAGTGTTCCAGAAACACTGTCCGTTATTAAAGCTGTCTTTATTTTCGTTTCTTCCCGGTGGGATTTGATCTGCTCTGCACAATTTCCAGGGCCGATCGAGGTAGGATTTCCAATCCACCCTGGAGCTGGCCACCAGCTTTCTCGCCGATGAGGGGTCCTGTCAGCGGGGTGCCCAGCAAGTTCCTCGCAGTGAGTTGGTAGGGAAGTCACTGGCTACCCCTTATGCGTCTGCACGGGGTCTCAGGCCCTCGTGGTCCCGGGCTCCGCGGGTGTTTCTGCGGTTTCAGGGGCCGGGCCTCTTGCGGACCCGCGGTCCCGTGGACAGCCCGGGGCTGTGTCCGGATCTCCCCACGCTCCACGTGGAAGGTGAGCATCTCCCTGCTCCGTAACTTGTGGAAAACATCCCGCAGCTACTGTCCTACGGCTTTTGCCGGACCATATCCTGGGTCACCCCACTGCAGGGCAGGTGGCTGCCAGAAGTAACTTAGTAGAGGTGTTTCGCCCAAATTGACCCTTTCGGTCTGTGTGGCCCTCCCGTGCAGAGGAGACCGTGAGGACCCCCCGTCTCACAGGTGGGGAAGCGGGGCACAGAGGGGCACGGAGCTTGCCCCGGGGGCAAGGGGGCTCAGAACGTGGGCGGTAGGTCCCGGAATTCCTGCTCTGGACGTCCGTCACCTCAGGTCTCAGGGACATGTCTGGGCATGTGGGAAGAGGGTGTCCCAGCGCGGCAGGGCTGAGGTGGCTTCCTCTGAAACCCGTCCTCCGCACGCGCCAACCGCGAGGGGAGGCACGGCCGGGGTTCTGCCCCTGGCCATAGTCCTCCGTGTCCTTACTGCCCTCGGGTGCCCCTGGGGTCAGCCTCATCTTCACGCACCCCTGCGTGTTGCGGGTGATGACGTCTCAGCCAGAAGCTGGGATTGTGTGTGCTCTCCGCGGTCTGGGTAAGACGCGCCGACCCCGTTACGGAAGCGCCTGGGACCCGGGACCCGCCTGGGTGCCGCGCGGGGCCCTGCCCGGGAATGCCTGGCTCGGCAATGCCTGGCTCGGCAGGCTGGAGCTCGGCCGCCCCGCCTGCACCCCTGCCGCCGGCCCAGCGGGCGTCCAGGCCCACCAGCCTCGGGGGGGGCCGTCCCCAGGCCCCGCCTTCTGCCAGCTCCCCGGTGGAGCAGAGATGTGGGCGGGCCCTGCCCCCGCCCTGCGAGGACCTCACTGGTGCTGAGGGGTGATGGGTGTGGGGACGGAGCGGTGCCTGAGGAGAGGACGGTGCGCCCCCAGCGGTTCTGGGGACTTTCGAGGCTGTGGGAGGGGATGTGATGAACTGCAGACCCCGGGTGGAGTCCTGCCGCGGGGCACCGAGCGGGTGTCGGAGTCCTGCGTTCGGTCAGAACAGCCTGAGACTGGGAGCCTGTCGCTCTTGTGGAGCAGGGTACTCTCTGGTGGCAGGTCTCGATTTCACCGCAGGAGCGAGAAGATCTGGGACCTGTGCGCAGGGGAAATGGGGTCCCCGTGTGCTCTGCCGTTATGGTGACCTTCCCGCCTTCTCCCTCCGCCTCCCACCTCATGACCTTCCTGCCTTCCCCCTCCACCTCCCGCCTTCCCCCTCCACCTCCCGCCTTGTGACCTTCCCTCCTTCCCCCTCCTGCCTCGTGACCTTCCCGCCTTCCCCCTCCCACCTCATGACCGGGAATTCCCGCCTTCCTCCTCCACCTCCCGCTTTGTGACCTTCCCTCCTACCCCCTCCCGCCTCCTGACCTTCCCGCCTGGTGACCTTCCCGCCTTCTCCCTCCGCCTCCCACCTCATGACCTTCCTGCCTTCCCCCTCCTTCTCTCGCCTGGTGACTTTCCTGCCTTGCGACCTTCCTGCCTTCCCCCTCCCATCTCGTGACCTTCCCGCCTCCCCCCTCTGCTTCCCGCCTCGTGACCTTCCGCTTCCCACCTCGTGATCTTCCCGCCTTCCCTGTCTGTTTCCCGCCTCCTGCCCCTGACGTTAAAATGAAGGAAAACTGGCAACAGATACAGCGGCTGTTCAGGTCCAATGCATACTTAGGAAATATTATGTTGAACCTTTTTCAGGATTAAGAACTAAAAATGTTACAGGTTAAGTTGAAACCCTTTCTGCTAATTTTTTTAACTGAATTTATTTATTTTTTTTTCAACGTTTTTTTTTATTTATTTTTGGGACAGAGAGAGACAGAGCATGAACGGGGGAGGGGCAGAGAGAGAGGGAGACAGAATCGGAAGCAGGCTCCAGGCTCTGAGCCTTCAGCCCAGAGCCTGACGCGGGGCTCGAACTCACGGACCGCAAGATCGTGACCTGGCTGAAGTCGGACGCTTAACCGACTGCGCCACCCAGGCGCCCCTTAACTGAATTTAAATACTGTATACTTGAAACAGAATTTGCTGTGTTATTAAAATATTGTGTTGAGGGGCACCTGGGTGGCTCGGTTGGTTAAGCATCTGACTCTGGATCTCAGCTCAGGTCTTGACCTCAGGGTCGTGAATTTGAGCCCCTTGTTGGGCTCTGTGCTAGGTGTGGAGCCTACTGAAAAATTTTTTAAATAAAATAACAAAATATATTATTGTGTTGATACTATTAAAAAAGTTTTTTATTGGGGCACCTGGGTGGCTCAGTCGGTTAAACGTCCGACTTCGGCTCAGGTCATGATCTCGCGGTCCGTGAGTTAGAGCCCCGTGTCGGGCTCTGTGCTGACAGCTCAGAGCCTGGAGCCTGCTTCAGATTCTGTGTCTCCCTCTCTCTGACCCTCCCCTGTTCATGCTCTGTCTCTCCCTGTCTCAAAAATAAATAAAAACGTTAAAAAAAATTTTTAAAAATAAAAAAAATTAAAAAAAAGTTTTTTATTATAAAGATGGGGCTTACTTGAAATGATGTAAGATGCGTAAAATTCAAGGCATTTGGTGAGCATGGGCCGTGATGTGCTGCGGAACGATTTCACATGAGACGGTTAATTACACTCAGGCCCTGGACAGAAAGACCCCGAGCCCCCAAGCGTGAACTGCTCAAGCTCCAGGGAAAGGTGACTTCCTCCAACTGCTTTCGAGTCTGGTGGGATGACGAGTGCCAGTCTGCTGAGGAGTTGGCCTTACTAGCCTCTGCTGAGAGCAGGGTACGGAAATAAACGGGCTCCTTACAAGAGCCGGGCGGTTCACTGGGTCCCTGAGACGCTCCAGTTAAAGGAGAGTGGGACGTTCTCTTCTGTGTTCACATGCTGTGTTAAGTACACGGCTCTTCCCCCGTGGCTGTCGGTGCCCGGTCTCTCTGGCCCAGCCCCCCCGGTCCGCAGCCTGACTCGGAGAGGAAGAACTCTCAGTTCATTCTGCTTTTTCTCCTTTAGTTGAAAGATTTCCTGCTTAGTCAAACTGTTACTTGGCAACTCTGCTCAGTGCTGTTTTCCTGAGCCGAAAGGGGTAATTTGTCTCGTGATGACGGGGATCGGCAGGTTTCTGGCGACACCAGCTTGAGGCTGGGGGAGGCCGGCCCTCGGGCTCTCCCAGCTCACGAGGGGAGACACCTGAAGTCTCCAACCTGCAAAATGCCTGGATCTTGGGGGACATTGCAGTGACTGTCGGGAGAGCGCAGCCGGACGGTCTGGAGGGTCCGGCAGGTCCCTGACCCCCAGCGGCCGGGACACGCCTTCGCTGCAGGGGCCGGCCCCCTGGAGTCTGGTGGTCCCGAGCGCCTGCCATCCTGCAGAGGCCCCAGTCGTTCCCCGTGTTCGGGCACCCAGCAGGGTGGCAGGTAGGCCCTCGTCAGACAGGCTCTCGGGCGCCACCAGCTCAAGGTGTTGGCTGAGCTTCGAGGGTCTCGCCTGCTGCTTGTACTTTTGCCCTGAGGCACGTTGATTCCTCAGGAGTCCCTCGGGGCCCCGGGGTCACGCAGGAGGACCTCACGGAGAGATTGCTCTATGCTACTCTGTCCTCGGCGGCACAGTCGGCGTGGGGCGGCTGTGGGTGTCCATTTGTAGGTACCGGGGCCTCTGATCGCTGGGAGCACGTCTCAGATTCTCCGGGATCCTTAGCTGCAGTTTTGACTGTTAATAATTTCACGAGAAGTTCAACAGTAGTGCGGAGCCCCAACCGCCCCTCCCTTAGTCGTTCCTGTTTACACCCACGGGCCGCTGGGATTAGTGAGCCAGGTGCCTGGCCCTCCTGTGCGTCAAGCCCCGCCCCAGGTGCCTTCCTCCCTGGCCGGAGGCCAGCGTCCTGTTCTCCCATTTTGGAGAAGGGAGAGTGAGCTTCAGGGAGGTCGGCGGCCGCATGGCCCATTCCCGGTGCAGGTGCCTGAACATGAGCGTGGGCTCCCCGCGCTGGTCCCCCGACCTGTGAGCGGCGGGGGCGTCACTGCTACGGCACACCCGCCAGGGGGCCCCTGCAAGCGCAGCCCCAGCCAGTGGTGGGCACGTACCCCGGCCGCCTGCCCAGGGTAACACAGCCCTCGGAGGGGGGCGGTGGCGCTCCCGCGCTCCCCAGGATCGGGCGCAGGCTGGGGCTCAGCCCATCCTGCTCTCCTCCCACGACTCCAGGCTGGCTGAGTCCCCGCCCCGGGCTCTGTTCTGAGGGATCTGGGCCTCAGGCACCTCGTTTCTTCCCTGTGGCAGGCAAAGTGGGCAGAGGCCTGCAGGCCGCCTTGGCACACGGCCAGAACCAGGGGCCCCCTGTTGGCCTCCTCAGGAGGCCCTCGCGCTCCGGGGCCTGAGGCCTTGGCGGTGTGGCCTCTGCAGGCTGACGTTTCGCGGGGGCTCGCCCACGGCCCATTTGAATACCCGCGGTGAGACAGCGCCCAGCCCGGGGGGTTCCCACACCGAAGGCCCTGCCGGCGAGACCCGTGGGACCTGCTGCAGCCAGCAGAGGACCAGGCCAGAGCCCGGGAGACTCGGGCTCACGCCCACGAGATGGGGCAGTCCTGGCGTTTCCTCCGCCAGCCCGCGGTGTGGACGGCAGAGACGCTCTGGGACCCCAGGCGGGCGTCGGGCCAGGATGGCAGCGCCCGAGCTCGCTGCAGGGTCTGCGCGGCGGGTGCCCCCTGCACGTCCTGTGCCCGGCTGAAGCCCTTCCCCCCCAACACTTCCTTCGCGTGCAGGTGCGGCAGGCGGTGACTTGTGTGGTGGGGGGCTGGCTGCTGGACCTGCGGGACCGCTACTCCTTCTTCCACAAGCTGATCCCACTGTTGCTTAGCAGCCTCGAGGACGACATCCCTGAGATCGCGTAAGTACGGAGCTCATGCTGGTGGCCGCCGCTCTGGGCGAGGCCCGGGCCGGCCGGGTGCAGGTCCCCGTGTTTCCGGGACCGTCAGGGGCCCCTCCGAAGGTGTCACTTACAGCAGTGGTGCTGTGTCTGCTGCGGAGTCCCTCCTGGAGCCCGCCTCGTCCCCTCTGTCCTGTTTGCTGTGGGATCGTGTGTCCCACGGGACCCATCTGCGGCTTTTAAATAGTCGAGAGTTCCCGGTGCTTCGGGCACATCAGGGAGTCCATCTGGGTTTAGCGCCATGAGCAGAGCCGTCAGAAGCCCTCAGAGTTCCCAGCGCCCTCGGGGGCAGACGTGGCTCCGGCCTTCCGCATGCCCGCCTGACGCGCGTGTTGTGCCGCAGGCTCGCGGCCGCCAGCCTCTGGGAGAAGGTGGGCCTGCAGTGGCAGAGGGAGAACGAAGACGACCTCAAAGATAAGCTGGACTTCGCCTCGCCCCCTCCAGCCCACCACCCCTCGCCAGGTGAGTGTGGGCCGCCCGGGCGGGTGAGGGGTTCTGTGGCGGGGCTGGGGCGCGGGCCCGCACAGTAGAGCGTGCTGGAGACCCGGCCCAGGACACCTCCCTGGGGCCTTCCCCTCTGGGCCCGCTGCGGGTGTCGGGGATACGTCAGGCCGCGAAGCCGTGGGCGGCGGCTGCTGGCCGTGGCAGGAATTGTGGGAGCAGGCGGTGCTGTCACTTTACAAGAGAACCTGTGAACTGCACCCAAAATGCAGTTACAGGGGAAGAGCAGGGCCCGGGCCAGGGGCGCGCTCAGAACAGAGGCGCCCCCACAGCCTCCCTGTGGGTCCCTGCCACACCGCGAGCACACACGTGTCGTCGTCGGCGCGTCCCGGGCACGCGAGCCAGGCCGGGCGGAGCCACCCCCCGGAGCCGTCCCTCCTCCCTGCCCCACGGACCCACGTGCCGAGCAGCACTTTCCGCCGGGGACGCAGCGTTTCCTGCTGCGGCCTGTCTGCAGCGCGTCTCCTTCAAACACAACGCTGGCGAGGGCCACGGTGGTGAAGATGCGCGGTCGGACCATAGCGGCCACGAGGAGCCCGCCGCGTGAGGGCCGCGCGGACACCTGCCACGACAGGGGCTCCGAGGCCGGCTTGGGAGCGGCCCCCCAGCCCCCCAGCCCTGTGACCCCTTCCGGTGTGTGCTCAGCTGCTACAGGGGGGATCACACAGGTTGTAGAAAGGGCCAACTTCAGCGGCTAGCGGGGTTTTGCTGCCTTAGTAAAGTTTGACGGCGCGGCGTCTTTTTAAAGCGTGGACCTTCGACGTAGAGCTCGCTGTGATTTTATTTTTAAACGCGCCCTCATCGCCTGTGAAGGAAGCCGAGCTCCGAAGGCGCCTTCCTGCCCTCCGCTGCCTGGAGGCAGCATCTCGCCACTTGGCCCGGCGGGAGACCACACTCCGCTTGCCGACGGGCCGTCCCGGCCGCCTTCTCACCGCGGACGGGAAATGACGACCGCCCTGGGACGTGAGGTCGGGACGCCTCCCTCCCCGGTCCTGGACAAACCTGAGGTTCTCGGCCGACAGCTCCCCACGTGTCACATGGGTCTCCGCCCAGGAGTGGTCAGCCTGTCGCCCTGCCCCCCCTCCCCCGGCTACCCGCGTGCACGCGGGGCCGTCCTCCCACTGCAGGGACATTTTGTCCGGTGTGGGCGCGGTGCTGGGTCATCTCCCGGGTCACGCAGGGCTCAGGGGCACGCAGGCTAGTGGCTCTCAGGCTCCGAGACACGCAGGCTGGTGGCTCTCAGGCTCCGAGACAGCCACCTCCCAGAGGCTTGTTTCAGTCCCACCGGAACGAGTTTGGAACAAATTCCAATCGTGGTTAGTGGCATGAGCACTAGATTTTGTTAGATTGTTAGCATTTTTCTCCTAAAATTACTTCTTTGTAATTAGACTTTCAAATCTAAGTTTTAAGATTTTTTTTTTTTTTTTTACACCATTTCATACACCAGATTTCACGAGCCACCCCAGGCCCTGCCGCCCGCCTCCCCTCGACTCGTGACACGGCCGTGAGATCATTTCTGTTTGCACGTTCACCATTCCCACAGAAGGCTCCCTAGGGTGGGGGCCTACCTTCCTGCCTCAGGAAGCATCTCCTTCTGTGGACATGCCTCAGTTTACCTACCGCTGGAGCCAGGATGTTTAGGTCATTTCTGGGTTTGGGTGATTTCGATTAAGGCCTGTCTGAGCACCTGCGTCCGGGTCTCTGCATGAACTATGTGCTCTCTCGGTTAAGCCCCAGGGAGTGGGTGCTGCCATTCTCTCTGTCTCTCTGTCTCTCGCTCTCTTTCTGTCTCTCAGTCTGTGTCTGTGTGTCTCTTTCTGTGTCTCTATCTTTCTGTGTCTCTCTCTGTCTCTGTGTCTCTGTCTTTGTCTTCTCTGTCTCTGTTTCTCTGTGTGTCTGTCTCTCAATCTCTGTGTGTCTCTCTCTTTCAGTCTCTTTCTCTGTCTCTGTCTCCATGTCTCTCTGTATCTCTCTCAGTCTGTGTCTCTCTCTCTGTTTGTCTCAGTCTCTTTTTCTCTCTCTCTCTGTCTCTGTGTCTCTCTGTATCTCTCTCTCTCAGTCTGTGTCTCTCTCTCTCTCTCTCTCTCTCTCTCTCTCTGTTTCTCTCAGTCTCTTTTTCTCTCTCTGTCTCTGTGTCTCTCTGTCTCTGGGTGTCTCTCTGTGTCCTCTCTCTCAGTCTCTGTTTCTCTGTGTCTCTCTGTCTGTCAGCTGCGTGTCTGCGTCCCACCTGCAGGGGGCAGGTCGCTGTTGGTCCTGGTCAGCACACGCCGTGGCATTGGGTCTGCTGTTCGGCCGTCCTCACGGGCGTGTCGTGGCTCTAATCTGACTTCAGCATCTGTCGTGCACTCACGCCCCGTGCTCATCCACGCGTCGTCTTGGGTCGAGTGCCCAGATCTGTCGTCCGGGTTAAATTGGGTTGTTTGTTGTCTGACTGTCGAGTCGTGAGGATTCCTCACGCGTTCTGGGCACGGGCCTCTGTCGGCTCTGTGTCCTGCGCCCCTTCTCTCTGGCCGGACTGCCTTTGGAGTCCCCAGCTTGCCCGCGGCCGGTGGCCCTGGCGGGGCCTGCTCCGCTCACTCTGACTCGCGGAAGGAGACCCCCTCCTGCTCACGGGCCTCTCGCTGTCCCTGACCCCGTGCTTCCGTGAGCGGACGGACGGATTTGAGGAGGTGCGCAGCTCACTGCCGAGGGACCTTCGTCCTGTCACATCGGGGTTCGGACCAGGCGCGCGTAGCACGGGCCATCATCGTCACCCCACGGTTTGCCATTAGTTTGACAAACCAAGTGTCCTGTTGCAGCACAGAAATCAATCTCCACTTTTAGAACCAGCTACGTCCCGGAGTCAGCCGCTCGCTGAACCAAGAAGTGCAGGTTCGTGCTTGCAGAGGACGTGCCCATCCGTCGCGCCCTCGAACCGTGGGTTCCGGAGTCCCTTCTCCCGGAAATTTTCCTCCTGTGAACACTGTTGTCCTTGGTGCCGCTTGAGCGAAGAGGAAAGCATTTCCTCGTGACAGTGACCGGCTTGCCAGACCTTTTGACGCAAGAGAGAACAGAGTTGGTTTTTCCCCGGCTTAGAAATAAGTAGAGTGCCGTTTGAATAAACACCGTTGTCACGTGAGCGCTTTCACGGTGATGCCCTTCAGGGTTTTCGTGTTCTTTGCAGAGCTCAGACCTGCTCTGCTTGCCTGTTTCGTCCAGGTATCTGGAGAGGTGGCAGTGGTCAGGAGAGTCACATTGTGCGGAGGAGAGATGGGCGGGCATGGGGGGCGGGGGCGGGTTTGCACCGTGTGCAACCAAGCGAGGGTCCGTGGCGCACAGCACAGCCACTCGGAGCCTTGGGTGCTGGGGGAGCAGGGGCTCCGGGACACGGGCGGGGTCCCACTGCTCAGAAGGCTGGGCGAACCTGGTTTTCTCCTTATCGGAGGTGAGGCGCCCAGGCCCAAAGCAGGGAGCGGCTGGTCCACAGGCAGGGAGTCAGGACCGGCACCCGCCTGAGCCACGTTGGGGCTTAGGACACGCGTGTGTGTCCTTGGTGACCCTCCCCAGCCTTCCCGCTGACCGCCGCCCCCTGCACTTCTTGAGGAGGGGCGGTCTCTGGTCGACTCTCAGCCGCGCCCACGGGAACCTCGTGCAGAAGCCCGAGTGTCACCCTGCCTGTTTGTGGTGCCTCATAAACCCACACGCGTTCAGGGCAGACCTGGTGGCACTTAGATACGTGCGTTAAAAAGCTGCCGAGCTGTTTTTCTGCCCACAATTAAGTTGCGCTTTGCCTGATGGAGCAAAAACTAAGCCAACGTAACGTTCTGCGTGCTTCTGGCCCAGCTTAGTCAAGGCTTTGCGTCGACCCCTCCTTGAGTTAAAACTCCAGCACAGTGGGGGCGCTCTGCCCATTTGCAGACCGCGCCCCTCCCTCCCCCAGGATGGGTCTCGGCCGCTGCGTCTGCACCAGGGGCGTCACCCACAGGCCTGGCAGCCCCCGGGCACCCACCCAGCCCGATGATAAAGCCCCAGGTCAGCTGGTGGGAAAAACGACCTCGGGATGAATCAAGGACACCTACAGGGAAGACAGAACACCTGCGCTTTGAGCCAGGATTTGAACTTTGACCTCAGACCCAGAGGTCACCACTCCCAGAGCCTGTCTGCCTCCAGTGCGCACAGACTCGACACCCAGCTGGCTCTGACCCTCCTTCGCAGCCCACCTTTACAGTGTCACCCCCAGAGGCGACACGAGGTTGCTGTGTTACTCCTGACCTTCACTTTGGTTTCTAGCGAGGTGAAGCAATTGTCTGTGGCCGTCGGTTAATTTTGTTTCAATTATGAAAACAAATTGGCTGTACGAGCGTCTGTCTGGCCTGCTTGCTGTAAGGTTGAGCAAGGCTGGTAACGGCGGCTGGTTCTGTGGGGCCGAGCCAGCACGCCGGCCGCCCTCTGTCCGCTTGAGCTGCCTCTGCATGCCCGGGACTTTTCAGGGACAAGATGAGAAGATAGCGGCTGAGCTGCAGTCTGGACTCTGGACATGAGTCGATCACTCGGGCCTCGGGGCGCTTCCCCGGATTCCAGGACAAACAGGAACGCTGACCTTGCGTGGTTTCCTAAGTCAACAGTAATCGCGACGTGGGGAAAGAGAAGCCTCACGCGGTGCCGGTGCGAAGGTAAAAAATGGTGCCGCTGCTTTGGAAAAGTTTGGGAGCGTCTTCAAGTGTTAAACACGCAGTTACCATGTGACCCCGCTGTCCCAACCCAGATGAACCTGCACTTCCCACGCGATCACGTGACCCCACCGTCCCAGCCCGGAAGAATGCTCGACAAGACACGGACGTGCGTGCTCACAGCAGCACCGTTTATAACAGCCCCAAAGTGGGAACACCCAGGGTCCACCAGCTGGTTGGACCACAAGTCGTGTCTGCTGCCACCGTGGAACAGCACCTGGCCATGAAGAGGAGTGTTCTGACGTGTGCCCCGACATGAATGACTCAGAAACGTCGTGTTTAGTGAACGGGCTCGGTCACGTGAGCCCTCTAGAAGAGGTGGAAGGGTAGGCGGGGAAAGCTGACTCGGGGCAGGGGAGGGGCTGGCGGCCAGCAGCACGGGGCTGTGTGGGCTGGGGTACCACTGGGGGGAGCCCCTCTGTGCACAGGGCCGCGGGTAGCTTCCAAGGCAGGTAGATCACAGCTCGGCAGCGCCGCGAAGCCCGCAAGGCGTGTCAGGGTTAGCAGGCTGTTGGTGGGTCCAGTGAGCATGTACCGGGGGCTCCCGCCCCATGGTGCAGAATATGGTGGCTCGACGGCCTCTTGCCCCGCTCAGGGCTCGGTCTCCGGGGACGGCCCTCGCGTGATGGGACTCTGGAGCCGCGGCACCCGAGGGCGCAGGTGCCGGGGAGGCCCAGCACCCTGACGGCGGACTGCTGGAGGGGCTGTAGTTTGGGGTCAGGTCTGAGTTGAACATCTGGGACGTGGGCGCTCTGAGGGTAGAGCCAGGTCCGGGGCCGCCCCGGCCACAGGCTGCCACTCGCCCAGGCCCGTTTCTCCCTCACATCCTGTTTACTTCGTTTATATATTCTCCAGGAGGCCACACGGGGATGCACACACCCAGAGGGAGTGGGAGGGTTTACTTCCGCCAAAGTGATCGTTTTGGAGATAACAGCTATGGAAACTTCTAGGTGCCAGCTGTTTGAATGTGCCTCACTGTATCCCTGTCTCTGTCTAAGCACAGCCTGGACCTAAATGTAAGGAAAGGACACACCACCTGTGCCCCCAGACCCAGAGGCTCTCCCGGGATTAGAATGCCTGCACCCACAGGTGCTCGCAGAGCCACCGGACGGGAGCCGCCCATGGCCCTGGGGCTGGAGAGCACAGAGCACACCACGAAGACCTGCGTGTGCAGAGCGGCCCTGCATGTGCCGTGGGGAGAGCGTGTGCCCCAGAGCACCGGGAACAGCCAGGCACAGAGGCGTGTGCCCTGGTTTCTGGGGCCAGGGGTAGCAGGTGCATTTCGTGTCCCCCCGGGCCACCTAGTTCATCCTCCCCAGCTACTCGATTGGCTGTTTCGTTTTGCAAATCGAGGACACCAAGGATCAGTCCGTAGATGACGGTGCTCTGTACCACCTGCTGCTTGAGACCACAGCCTGGGTTCTCCTCGCGTCCTGCAGTGCAGCACTGAGCACGAGGACTGTACCGACACGGGGTGTCCTCTGCCGTCCGGGACAGCAGCCGCCAGCTGTGGGCGGCTACTGAGCACTTGAAATGTTCTTCGGGGACCGAGAAACCGGATTTTAATTCATTTAAGCCTAACAAACTTCAAACAGCCATGTTGGTTAGCAGCTACCAGGCTGGAAATTGCAATTCTAGAGTCTAGAGTGGGATTCAGCCGACTCTTTCTGTGAAAGACCATACGGTCGGTATATCAGGCTTGGGAGGCCACGTGTGTGCCACAGCTGGTCCACTTGCTCTGGTGATGTCACAGCGGCCCTAGACAATAGTAAATGAGCAGGGGCAGCCGCATCCCCGCTATCACTCAATTTACAGAAAGAGGCAGCACGCCACGTGTGGCTCCTGGACCCCTGGTCCGGAAGAGTATGGTCACCTCTGCTCCATTAACCAGCACAGGAAGGTAGGCTTCAGAACCCAGATGTAGTGAGGCCCCGTGTTTCTGCGAAAATGCCTCGTGGCCCCTTGTCACCTGCCACCCTGCTTCATGTCCCCTCATCTGACAGGCTTCCCACACTGGATGCATCATTAGGAAGAAAGGTATTTCTTGTTTATTTGTTGTTGGCGAAATTACAGCAGGCTCACTTCAGCAGCCAACAAGGAATCGCCTGGAACTAATTCCCTAATACAGCACGAGAACAGAAAAGTAACCGGGAAGACCTGGAAATGGGGCCTCCTGGTGCATACTGTTGCTTTTCCGAAAACACAGCCTTTGAACTTTGATCTCAGTTTCCTTTCTGCCTTTACAGTTTTGAATTTTCATGAAGTTTTCGTTTGAATTCCGGTTAGTTACCGTGCAGTGTAACGTTTTCAGGCGTACAGAGTAGTGATCACACTGCGCATACCACCTGCTGCCCATCACAGGTGCGTCCTTTACCCCATCGCCTGTCCCCCCCCCCCCCC